>NW_008676103.1:7580-12756 GCF_000695815.1 Acanthisitta chloris
GAGCACTGCTCCAGAGCTGCAGGTCAGGCAGGACACTGGGAGCTTTCGTCTGCCTGGTGTCACACCTGTATTACTCATTTACTGAGATACCTCTTCCCCCAGAGAATCTCACCTCAGCTTTAGTGTGGAAGTTTGGGTGCACAAGAATCAACCAGGGAACACCTCAAGTTGCTTCAGGAAGCAGCTGATTTGATGGACACACAAGTCTTTCACCAGCAGACCCAGTTCACATGTGACAGGTAAGACAGGAAAAGGCTTTAAAGACTCACTAGAGGTGAGCAGCTCCACAGGGACATACTGCTCACCTTCAGCAAAGGCCACACCACAGTGCTTCCAACCACAACCTCAAAACACCATCACTAACCACCCCTAACCTGGGAAATCCCTCTGAAGAGTACCAAGAGCTCACCTGGCTCAGCTGAGCCACCAGAAATAGCATTAACCTTTAAAATAACCTTTCTGGCCTGTGGGTTTATATCCCAGAGAGCCCTTTCCAGGGAAGAGAAAGAGGCAGCAGCAGTCCTGAGGCACAGATGCTGGTGCCAGACAACAGCTTCCCCAAGGAGCCTTCCTGCCTTTGGGACATGGGTTTTGGAGCAGTGCATGTCTCACAGCAAGTCTCAGTAAGGTCTAAGTCACTCTGGGGAAGCCCAGGATGCACACAGAAACTTCCCAGGCTCAGAAGGAAGATCACATTCATTCCCAACACTGCCTCACATCATCACCATAAAACAGAGGTTTAAAAAGAACCCAACAAACCAAACAGTGCATCAGCTCTTGTACGATCTCAGCTGTTTGCACTCCACAACCAGTGTCAAAAAGAAATAAACCCAAGATTACCTTTCCCAGCAAGGGCTTTTCTTGCTCAGAACTACCACGGGGGTTGCTACTGCCACATGGCACCAGGCAGAGCAGCCCAGGCTCAGTATCTCCCACGAGACTCCGGAGGGAAGCGCTGCACCCAGGCACAAAGCTTTCGGCACTGACAGGAACAATCTGGAAGTGTCACCACACTGGTGGCACATCTTTTATGGCACAGAAGCTTTGAAAAGAAAGTCCTTGGCATCCAGGCTCAGCAAGCAGCAGTTCTGCCCCATCCAGAGCTACCCAGGAGAGGTAGTCGAGATGCAACAACAACTTGGCCAGAAGCAGTTCGCAGCGACGCCGACCCTGTTTTACCACAAAGCACAAATGTCAACTTCCCAAAAATAAAATAAAATAAAACTATTATGGATACAACGTGGAATCCAAGTACATTCATCCCCGATCTCTCCTGAGCACTAGTACCTCACCAGCCAAGCAGCCTGTGCTAACAGCCTGCTGCCTCACAGCGTAGCTCCAGCTAAATCGCATGGTTCGTCTCCCCATCATGAAAAGCACCTAAAAAATGAGGGCCCCCACCCTCATTCAGTTCCCTTCTCTCCTTAGAAAGCCACCCCTGACCTCACATGCTTTGAGGATTCCCAGTCTCCCTCCCATCCTTCTCGGAGGTCACCCAGCAAATAGGACATGACAAATGAACAAGGCACAGTGCTCTACATTCACAGCAGCAGGCACCTCGGTGCTTGCCAGTGTCACGACTGCTTCCACTTTCCTGGTTTTAACAAAGCTGGGAGGAACTGGCAAACCATTTCTGGAGAGAAGCATGTAAGCCTCTTCTGTGCTCCCACCCACCCAGGGATAATCTATCCTGGGCAGTGCCAGAAACTCAGAAAATGCAGGAAGGGATGCCACCTGCTACGGCTGCACACAGACAGGGACCTGCAAGCTGCCACCCTGCCAGGGAGCCCTGAGCGGCACTCACGTGAGACACCAGTGCATTAGAAATCTTCACGTGGCCTTTACACCTCCTGTCTGGTCTCTGCTCTGGCTCCATGGAAGAGACTGAGAGTGCTCAGGGTCCTGGCAGAGGTGTGTGGAGCACTGTGCTATTTTGGGGGCTGCACACCATCGATCCCCAAGACACCCCACCCCTCTCCATGCTATAATCCCTCGGGATGCTGCCACGATCCGCTTTGAAAGTGAACAGTGCCCCTTCTAACATTTACAGAGTGCCTGATGGTTTATGTGATGCAACATCTACATTCTTGGCTACAGGGAACACCCAGAATTCCACTCCTGCAGACACAGATTTCTGCGGAGCAGAGACACAAAACACCTCATCCCCTTCCCGACGTGTGAGAGCTACTGCAGACAGCGGCAATGTCAAGCACGGATGAGCTCTGTCAGACTCCGAGCACGTGGGCACACAGCCCACACAAGGCTAGATTTTGTACAAAAAGCTGGGAACATAGTCAAATCTGAGCAGGGGGTTCCCCCCCTGACCCGGTTCCTGAATGTACTGCAGCTTCAGCAGCTCAGCTAAATACTGCACGATTTTGATATCTTCATTGGCAAGGCCCAGTTGATGCTTCAGGAAGCTCATCCTGCGATTCACAACGGATTCCTGTGGTTCCCTTTCACTGATGGGAAGGTGCAAATGGTGGCAGAAGGTGAAGAGGAAGGCTTTAGAACACAGCTGGGTGAGGATACTTTGGACGTGCATGTAGTAGGTGCTGCCCCGTTTGATCTGGGTGCGGTGGTCGGCCAGCCGGGCCACCACGCTGCCCTTGTACAGAGGGCAGCGCAGAGTCTTACTGTCGGCATCCAGGATGCTGATGTACCTGCTGTACCGGCTCAGGGCGTGCAGCACGTTCACTCCAGCAGGTGACACCGTCCTGGAACAGCAAGGAGAGAGGTCACAGCTGGAGGGGACCAGTTAAGCAGCAGACTGTGTCCATGCCCTGTATCACTTGTACTTTAGCTCATGAGCTGGTGCGAGAGCATCTGTGGGCAAACAAAGTCTAGCATGGAAGAGAGTGGACAAAGAGCCTCCCCAGCCAGTCAGATCCCAAAGAAACCCCAATGCCCTGGATCCCCATGTGTCTTGATCTGCACACGACATAAACCACCGTGCTGTGGGGCAGCCTCCTCCTTCAGTGACACGAAGAGGGAGTGACAGGACATCTCTGGTGAACAGACCCAAATCTTGCAGCAGCTGGAAGCTTCTGGATGAGACAACAAGGACTCACAAACCCAAACCAGCCCCTCTTGCCAAGAGCTCCCCCGTATCACTTTGGGAGGGAGCTGCTCTGAGGTGACCGAAGCCCTGTGTGGAGTGAAACCTTCTGCCTTTCCTTTAAAAGACAGAACCATCCTTAACCCAGAATATTCCCTGGCTGAGCCTGGCCACTTGTCACTCAGGTGCGAACACACAGCACAGCTCACAACACACAATTACCCAACAAGCTTAACCTAGTGTTATTTAAATGCAAATTAAAAGCCTACACAAACCCTTCAGCATCTAGGTTCTGCGTGCTGACAATCACTGGGCTGAGACACAGCTCCCAGCCTCAAACTGGGAACCCCAACTGGTGCGAGGGCTGCCCCTGTGCCCAGGCAGCACCTGGCCTTAGGAGAAGCAGGATACTTACTGGAATAAACAATTTAGCCTGTCAGTTCCTTCCCAGAGCCCTTGTACAATTGGTTTTCCAAGAGCACCCACATTAAACTCAGCACTTAATTAACATTCCACGGAGGAGAGCTGAAATGACTGACACATGTTACAGGCAGCTCTTAAAAAAAGACTTGTGTTTATAAAAATTGCATCTAACCACAAACATTGAGCAATGAGTAAACACTTGGGGCTTTTAAAAACCTCACTGACAGACAGAGGGTTTGTAAGCAGCTGTTGGCAGAGCTGTCATCCTGTCTCATGAGCACAGAAATGAGGGTAAACTCACAGTTTGGGCTAATTTCACAATCCACAACCCCCAGCAATGTAATACTCTGCAGCCCAGAAAGCAGATTTCTGTGTTTCAGTTTTCATGCTGTTTAGTTTTTGAGGAACTATTAACACCCCTGCCCTGCCACTCTGATTCATGTTCTCCACACTGGCAGCAGAAATGGCCATTCCCTGTCGTACCTGTACCCGAAACACAGAACACATCCTGGTAGCACACAAAAAAATCCTTTTCATAACAGCTACAAAGGCAGGGCCAAAATCTCGAGAGCTGAGCAATCTCTGTTTGCTAATATAAGCTGTGAAGCCACATTTCAGGACTAGGTGCTGGGAAGGGCTTGCTTTTGGGATGGTACTCACCCCAAGCACAGGTTTCCTGCAATCCCAGCACTGTGCCTGCCCAGCTCCAGGGGCCTTTTTTCTCACCAGCACAGTCTAAGGTGCTGCACTGCAATTTCTGACCCACTGATCTCACCATCTCTTCATTAGGGTCCACAAGGAAAAACCCTCCCCAGAGCAAAACACCCATTTAAATCTCCAGAATTCTAGCTAGAAACATCAGAAGAGTTTCAGAAGGAGGAGGGGAAAGCAAGGGACTCCAAGGAACACTCGTATCAGGTCATCCAGCAGGACTCAGGTGTTTATTCTCTGGTGCCAGGCAAAGACCTAAACCAGAAGGAAACCTCCTGGCCAAATAACTCGTGTGAGGCAGGCAGCAACCACCCAGCAGATGTTCTAAATATTAATTCTCAAGTGAGGTTGGATATAAAGAGACAAATCCACCCCTTTCCAAAACGTATCCCACAGACACAAATTTGCAGCAGCTGTGTAGGTAATTAGAGACCTCCCCCATGCACCCATTCCCCTCTAAGATGAAATTCTCACCCCACACCTCAACACCATTAAAGCAAACAGACCCTTGGATTTACCTCTGGAGTCCAATCAACTTCCACTTCTGGAAATCCACCACGTGCAGAGGGGAAGTGACCCAGTGCTTCACGGGCTTAGCGTACACACCACAGTTCGGCACGAAGATGGAAAGCGCCGTCACGAGCTTCTTCACTATGGCTTCATCCTCCCCCAGCACGACCAGGGTCCTCCCGCTGAGCAGGGAGTAGATGGCTGGGTGGGCGAAGGGATACTGCCGGATGAAGCGCAGCGCGTTCTGCCCAGCCCTCTTTTTGTGCCTTTCTCCGGCCTGGCAGGCGGGATGGGCGGGAGAAGGGGTCCTGTCGGAGCAGGTGGAGGCAGCACTGCTGATGTAGCTGGTAGAGTCCGAGCACTCATCCAGGCTGCTCTTACTGACCTCCCTGCTGCCCGTCAGGTAGCGCGAGTCGACCTCGTAGGGCAGGAGTCCCCCCGGGACGCCGTCGGGGGTGGGGAAGCCCCCGCGCA
>NW_008676103.1:12798-13121 GCF_000695815.1 Acanthisitta chloris
GCTTCTGTCCCAGCTCAGCCAGAGGCTCCAGGAAGTTGGGACTCTCCTTCCCGATACAACACGCAGCATCAACCTGCACTAAGCTTTCCTGTTTGGAAGTGTCGTCCCGCTCGTCGGTGACCCCTGGGTTCAGCCTGGGGGTGAAGCGAAGGCCTCCCTCGTCGTCGTCCACGTAAGGTTCCTCGTTAATGGCACTTGGGTAGCTCGCTTTGAAATCCTCGGGGATGAGGGACTCGGAGGGACACGTGCTGAGCACCTCGATGCTGTCCTCGCTTACGGTGCGCCGGCTGCCCACCTTGCTGCGGCCTGCCTGGGGGCTGGGG
>NW_008676103.1:13144-14648 GCF_000695815.1 Acanthisitta chloris
ATTTCGTCAGCCCAGATGCAGACTTCTCCGTGCCCAGCACCTCGATGCTCTCCCCACTGCTGATGCTGCCTTTAATATCTGCATCCAGATAGTCCAGGTTCTCCTGGTGCTCAAATGTCACAGACTCGGACATTTTGGGTTCTTCAGAGTCCTCCATCTCCTGCTCCATCTTGATGGGAACACACTCCACACTGGACTTGTAGGAGCCCAGGCTGATGACTACTTTAGGAGCAGCACACTCTTCCAAACCCTTTCCATCCATGGCATCTTGGCTGAGCTCCTGGCAGCCTCTGTACTGCTTTTCAGGAGGTTTTTCATCCAGAGAAGACATGTCCTCAAAGAGGAAGTTGGTGACACTCTGCTGCTTTAGGAGTGCCCTGCTGATCTGCTCTGTCAGGAGGTAACACACATCACCTCGGAAAGTCCTCTCGATATGATGCAACTGGTCAAGGGTTTGGGTGAAAAAATAAATATCGCAGAGTTCCTCCAGTGTCTTTAGCTTCTTGTCAAAGCACTTGGCAGACTTGGCCTTGATGAGTTTGGGGGTGTAAGATGGCACATGGGTGTACATGTGCGTCTCGCCGGGCTCGGCAGGGTTGGAGGAAGTTGGGTCCTGATCGCCGCCCGCGTCAGCCTGATCCAGCGCTCCCTCCGGCTCGTAGGGGTGGAATTCAGACTCCTTCAGCTTCCTGTAGGGATACGACCTGATCTGTTTCAGCAGGTCCTGGTGCTCAATGATTGACTTTTCCACACTGGCCAGCTCGTTGGCCTTCTCAATGGCCTGGGTTGTGTAGTACCCCTTGTCGTTAGCTTTCTTCTGTATCTCAGTCTCGTTGTGCAGGACAGTCCTGGTGTAGTCGAGATCTTTCAGTTTCTTTTCCAGTTCATTAGCAAAAGCCTTCCTGTTCCCTGTCTTCAGGCATTCGGAGGCTTTGGAGAACTCCGTGGAGAGTTCCTGAAACTGCTGCATGATTTTGTGCTCATCAGCAGAAATATAGGCCATGCAGAAGGGCCTCACGAAGCCCCTGGCTTCGAGGTCGTACAGGGTCAAGTGGTGCACATAGGCAAAAGCTCCTTCCTTTGAGTCCCCCAGCACCACCTTGGAATCCTCCACGAAGTTCAGCTTGGGGTAGGCAGAGCCGGGAGGGTGTCCCACGAAGGACGCCTGGTAATCCACAGACATGATCCGCAGGGAGAAGTAATTGAGATCGAAGGTGCCTGAGACTTTGGCGTCATCGGGGATGGTCAGGAGGGGCTGCGGCCCCACTTGCTCGGAGAACTCGGAGATGAGGATGAAGTCCCGGGTGAACTTGGAGCCAGCGACCTTGGCCCAGGGGTTGGCACCGTGGCTGGCAAAGGGGAACAGCGGCACCGAGTACTCCTCGGGCAGGGGCGGCTCGCTGTACAGATCATCCTCCAGCTCCTCCTCCCTGGTGAAAGCCACCACGTCAGGGGCGCTGATCATATTTCCCGCAGGACGGCACCGACATGGAGCAGCAGGGTC
>NW_008676104.1:0-251 GCF_000695815.1 Acanthisitta chloris
CCCCTTTAAACTCCCTTAACCCCACTTAAATCCCCCCAAACCTCTCTGTACTCCCCCAAACCCCTTTATGCTCCCTTAAGCCCCCTTTAAACCCCCTTTAATCCCCTCAAACCCCTCTGTCTCCCCCCAAACCCCCTTTAATTCCTCCCAAATCCCTCTGTGTCCACCCAAGCCACTTTATACCCCCTTAAATCCTCTTCAAACCCCTTAATTCCCCTTTAAACGCCTCCATCCCCACTTTAATATCCACC
>NW_008676104.1:330-1956 GCF_000695815.1 Acanthisitta chloris
GAGGTCAGCAGGACGCCCGGTGCTGTGTCACGGACGCCCCGACGTCCTTGGCAAGAAATTGTCTCAGCATCTCCTGCAGGCTGAGTCCATGCCTTGGGACACCACATGTAAGGACTCGGGAGTCCTTCTAGCCCCTCGTGCTCCCACCAGCCCCACGCACACCACACACAGTGGCCACATGTGAGCAAAAGGGTGGAGCAAACACTGGACAGAAGGACTCCATTTTCCCCCTCATGAAACCGTTTCCCCCCCAGTACCCAATTTCCCCCTCAGGATCCCATTTATCCCCTCACGACTCCACTTCCCCCTAAGGACACCATTTCCCCTCTCAGGACCCCCCAAAACATCCTCAGGATCGCATTTTCCCCCTCAGGCCCTGATTTACCCATCCAGAACCACATTTCTCCCTCCCAGTGTTCCCAGTTCCTCCCAGTGCCCCTTTGCTGCCCTCCTAGTCTCTCCCAGGACCTCCCCAGTGCTCCCCAGTCCCTCACAGTGCTGCCCAGTCTCCTCCCACTGCCTCCCAGCCTCTCCCACTGCCCTCACATTGCCTCCCAGTTCTCCTCCCAGCTGATCAATTCCCAGGTAAATTCTCCTCCCAGTGAGTAAATACCAGGTTAACCCCAGGTAAATTGCCCTCCCAATAAATCAATCGCCAAGTAAATTCTCCTCTCAGTTAGTCAATTCCAGATAAATTCTCCTCTCAGTTAGTCAATTCCAGATAAATTCTCCTCTCAGTTAGTCAATTCCAGGCAAATTCTCTTCCCAATAGGTTGACCCAAGGAGGCTGTTGGTGCCCCCAGGAGGTTCTGGATGCCCCAAGGAGGTTGTGGATCCCTCAAGGAGGCTGTGGCTGCCCCAACCCTGGCACTGTTCACAGCCAGGTTGGATAAAGCCTTGAGCAACCTGCTCTGGTAGGAGCTGTCCCTGCCCAGGGCACAGGGTTGGTACTGGATGATCTCTAAGGTCCATTCCAAGCCCTTAACACTCTATGAAACCATGAGTAGACACCAAATGCTGTGAAGGTTTGTGTGAAAAGGCATCAAATGCTGTAAAGGTTTGTGTGAGGAGACACCTAATCACTGAAGGTTTTTGTAAGACTCAGGCAGAGTTTGTAGGAATTTCCCATTTCCCTCCCTATCTAGTCAGTGTTGATAAGCCTCAATAAATCTCCTGAAATGTTTTTATAAGCCTCAGTCACACCTTGTGAAGGTTTTGGATAAGACTCAATGAGAATTCCTAGGAATTTGCCTCTCTTTTTTCTCCCCCTCCAAAGGTTCCTGTAACGATTCAGGAATCCTTCCAGTCCCTCATGCTCCCACTAGCCCCACACACACCACACACAGTGGCAACCTGTGAGCAAAAGGATGGAGCAAACGTCAGACAGAAGGTCCCCTCAGGACACTATTTCTCCCTCAGGACCTCATTTGCCTCCTCAGGACACCGTTTCCCTCCTCATTGCTCCCATTTCCCCTCAGGACTCCATTTCCACTTCCACAGCCTTTATTTCCTCAAACTCTGCACAGATTCCTTCCACATTCCCCGTTTCTTCCCAAATTCCCACCGATTTCCCCTCCTGCCGCAGTAGAAGCCATTGGCATAGAGCACATTAGGGTGCCCCGGGGT
>NW_008676105.1:0-210 GCF_000695815.1 Acanthisitta chloris
CCTGATCCGTATTTCCCAACCCTGGACTGGTTCCCAAAGGTATTTTCCAATTCCGGACAACTCTCGGTCTTTCTCTCCTTGGTTTCAGTTTGAACAACCACAATCCTCCCAATATTAAGTTATTTTATCAATCCCCATGTCCCGTAGCCCCATTTCCAGCCCCCCAACACCCCCAGCCCTGCAGACCTGAGCACACCTGTCTGTACTCCC
>NW_008676105.1:311-1759 GCF_000695815.1 Acanthisitta chloris
ACCTACCTCTCGTTAACTCAATACCTTTTTTCTGAATCTTCTTTTTTTTCTTGCTGGGGGATTTCTCCTCCCCATCCTCCTCCATCGGCCGCTTCATGGGCGTCACGGCGTACGTGGTGCTGGGCGGGATCTGGACTGTGGGGACCACCACAGAACATCCCATCAACGCTCCAGTTTCCACACAAACCCCTGGAAGGAGGATTTGGGGCTGGTCCTCCCAGTACCTACCAGTATAGTCGATCGGGTTCTCATTCTTTGGTTTCTTGGGCATTTTGGAAGGAAGGGGATCCATCCCCAGGACTTTGTGGAGCTGGCCGAACGCCGCCAGCCGGAGCGCGTGCTGCGGGGAGGGAGGACAGCTGTGTCACTGGGAGTGCAGGTGACCTCCCCGCACACAGCCAGGAACACTCTCCCCCCACTACACACCGAACCTCAGCGCTCAACAGGACTCTCTGGATTGGCCCTTTTTTGTGGTTTAACCCAAATTGGGGGCTGGGGGGCAAGTCACTAGTCAAGTCACTAGTCAACACCTGATTCTTTGCTCTGGTTGGCCAAGCTCCGTGTTCCTGGGGCCACGAGGGCAGCCTGGCCAGGCCAAGCGCCCGCGGGCTCGGACGGCCCCGCAGGGCACTAGTCTACGTTGGCTGACGGGGCCGGGCAGAGCCATGAGCTGGGGGAGTTTCCGCAGGGCTGGAGGTCACACTATACCTGAGCACTCTGTGTGATATCTTCCCTTTGTTGTCTGTCTAGATGCCCAATAGCATCAGTGGCTTCTTTTTCACAAGGATCATAAATACCAGAACCATCTGAAGGCAGGAAACAAGGAAGATATGCAGAGAATTATCCCGTGTTTCTAGCGCATCTACACTACATTCCCTGGGCAGCAACAACACTCCAAGGGCACAGACAGCTCCGTCGCTGTCCGACTGGGACGGGCTGGGCTCGTTTACATGGCAGACCAGGGGAAGCTGCTCCTGACCTCTCCGGGAGCCAAGTCACGTTTGTCTCTCTCTCTAAGGGGCTGAGGCCGCGAGTCAGCGGCTCCGATGACGCGTCCCGGGGACAGGGCCTCGGCAGTCCCCACATCCCAGGGACAGGGGCTCAGCAGTCCCCACATCCCAGGGACAGGGGCTCGGCAGTCGCCACATCCCAGGGGCAGGGGCTCAGCAGGCAGTCCCCACATCCCAGGGACAGGGGCTCAGCAGTCCCCACATCCCAGGGACAGGGGCACAGCAGTCCCCACATCCCGGGGACAGGGGCTCAGCGGTCCCCACATCCCAGGGACAGGGGCACAGCAGTCCCCACATCCCGGGGACAGGGGCTCAGCGGTCCCCACATCCTGGGGACAGGGGCACAGCAGGCCCCAGATCCCGGGGACAGGGGCACTGCACTCCCCACATCCCAGGGACAGGGGCACTGCACTCCCCAAATCCCAGGCACAGCGGCCC
>NW_008676105.1:2058-2288 GCF_000695815.1 Acanthisitta chloris
CCCAGGGACAGGGGCACTGCAGTCCCCACCTCCCACTCTGGGCTGCCCATGCAGATCGCCAGGGGCTCCCCGACCGCGCTGACCCCCCGAGCGCATCCTCCCGGCTCTGCTCCTCCCGGTGCCCGGGAGGGCTCACCTGGCATGACGATGCCCGAGGCCAGGCACTCCAGCACGCGGCGCAGCGCCTCGCCCGCACCCATCGGCCGGTTTGCCGTCCCGATGGACTTCTC
>NW_008676106.1:0-1968 GCF_000695815.1 Acanthisitta chloris
CCCACTCACTTTTTGGGGGAGGAAACTGAAAATTTGGGATTTTTTTGGGATTTTGTCTCATTTTGGGGGATTTTGGGTGATTTTTTTGAGGGGATTTGGGTTTTTTTGGGGGAAATTTGGGATTTTTTGGGGGGATTTTGTGTATTTTTGGGGGATTTGGGGGGATTTTTTAGCAGATTTGTGGTTTTTGGGGAAATTTGGGATTTTTGGGGGATTTTTGTGTATTTTGGGGGGATTTTTTTGATGGAATTTGTTTTTTTGGGGAAATTTGGGATTTTTTTGGAATTTTGGAGAAATTTGGGTTATTTTTGGGGGGATTTTGTGGATTTTTTGGTGGATTTGGAGGATTTTTGTAGATTTTTTTGGCTTTTTTGTAGATTTTTGGTTTTTTTGTGGATTTTTGGGGGAATTTTGTGGATTTTTTTGCATTTTTTTGGTGATTTAAGGGTTTTTGTGGTTATTTCTCGGGGGAATTATTTATTTTTTGAGTTTCTGCTTTTTTGCTTGGGGTTTTGGGGGAATTTTGTAGATTTTTTTGCATTTTTTGGGGTAATTTTGGTTTTTTTTTTGTTTTTTTGGGGGGAATATTGGGACTTCTTGGGGAAATCTGGCTTTTTTGGGTCTTTTTTGGTCTTTTTGGGGTATTATTTTGGGGTTCTTTGTGTTTTTTCCGGGATAATTAAAATTTTTGGGGGGGATTTAGGATCTTTAGGGACCTTGGAAAAATTTTATTTATTTTTTATTGCCTTTTTTTCTCTTTTTTAGCTAATTTTAGGGGGTCTTTAGTGTCTTTTGGGATTTTTCCTTTTATTTTAGAGAAAATTTGGCTTTTTTGGGGAAATTTGCATTTTTTTAGTCTGTTCTTTTTGTTATTTTGTGGCTTTTAGTTGCTTCAAGTGGATTTTTTTGGGTTTTTTTGCTTTTTTGTTATTTTGGGGATTTTAGTTGCTTCAAGTGGATTTTTTTGGGTTTTTTTTTCCTTTTTTGTTATTTTGGGGATTTTAGTTGCTTCAGGTTGATTTTTTGGGGCTTTTTTTCCCCTTTTTTTGCTTTTTTTTGCTTTTTTTTTTGCTTTTTTTGCTTTTTTTTGCTTTTTTTTTGCTTTTTTTTTGCTTTTTTGGAAGAGTTTGGAACTTTAGAGACTTTTTAAGGGATGGAATTTTTTTGGGGGGAGGATTTTAGAGGATTTTGGAGGTTTTTTTTGGAGGAGTTGGAGGTGAATTTGAGGAAAGGTGATGATGGGGGAAGGGAAAACACATGTTGAAATTATTTTTAGCCCTATATATATTTCAGCCAAATGTCACATCCCATGTGACCCCCCCAAAAAAAATTTTTAGGGGGGTCAGAAATGCCTTTTTTGGGTTTTTTTTGGGGTCACGAGGAGGAAGAGGAGGAGGAGGATGGGAAAGGACATTGGGGGACAAGAGACTGGGAGGGATTGGGAGGAACTGGGAGGAACTGGGAGGAACTGGGAGGAACTGGAAAGGACTAGGAAGGACAAGGAAGAGGAAAAAAAAAAAAATGACTCAGGGGACAAATTAAAGGACACGATAGGGAGTGGCTAAACAGCCCAAAAAAATAGAAAATTTGCCCTAAAATTAGCTCCAAATCCAATTAGAGTTCCCTAATATACCCCAGGACCCCCCAAAATCTCCCCCAGGACCCCCAAAATATTCCCCAATTCCACTCTAGGACCCCCAAAATCCCCCTAGGACCCCCCAATATTCCCCAATTCCCCTCTAGGAGCCCAAAATATTCCCCAATTTCACTCTAGGACCCCCAAAATCGCCCTAGGACCCCCCAATATTCCCCAATTCCCCTCTAGGACACCCAAAATCCCCCTAGGACCCCCCAATATTCCCCAATTCCCCTCTAGGACACCCAAAATCCCCCTAGGACCCCCCAATATTCCCCAATTCCCCTCTAGGACACCCAAAATCCCCCTAGGACCCCCCAATATTCCCCAAT
>NW_008676107.1:0-2265 GCF_000695815.1 Acanthisitta chloris
CCCTCAGAGCAGCTTGGGGGGCTCTGGATCCCCTCACAGGGGCTCAAGGGGTGCTCTGGGTCCCAGCCCAAAACTGCAATGAGCTTCTCCTTTCCACTAGCTCCACTCCAAGGTACAGTGATATCTCTATCTGGATGAACTCATTAAAGCTCAAGTGCCTGAACAAGATGCCTGTTATTAACAGAGCACCACAGGTGCTAATTGAGGGAGGATAACAGCCATCTCTCACCTGAACACCTTGTAAAAGGCAAGATCCCACTAACCATTCCATGGGCCCAAGATTAAACCCTGTGCTGTTAGCAGGAGGGATCTCACAGGGGCTGTGTTCATCCTAGAGACTCACCTCAAGGATTCCCTCATCAGGTAGGTCTGGCAGGGGCATGACCAGATTCACTTTTTCCTTCCTTCTCCTCATCCCAGCATTCTTCCCCCTTGGAAAAGCCTTTTAAACATCCTCTATTCCTGTCTCACTGCTCCCCACACCACAGTGTCCCCACCATGCACAGTGCAGATCATCTCCTGAGCAGCAGAGACCCACAGCAGAAAAAGACCAGAGAGTTCAGTGCTCATGGGATGTCTTTAGACTTGCTAAAGATTTGCCTGTCTGCAGAAAATCTCTCCAAGCTTTAGTCACAGCGACAGAGCTACTGAAGCAGAGGGAAATATGGACAAGGCTCCTGTCGCTCTTGATCCCACGCCAGTGACTGCTTCAAGGCTGAAGTTTAATTAGTCCTTCCCATCCACAAACACAGCTCCTGGTGCTCAGTTCTGCTGGAACATCCCACACAAAGCCCCGGGGAGGGCTGTTCCTTGATGCTGAACACAGGTGAAGGCAAAGCTTCTGCTCTCCTCTCGCCTCATCCCTTCCTTCCTGCAGCTCAAGCTATGAACTACAGGATCTGGTTCCCTGCACTGCCCTGGAACACAAGGTGTCTATCACAGCACTGGGGGATCCATGTCCACATCCATGTCATAGGGCAAAAACTCACCCCAACAAGACCTGTCTGATCTCAGAGGAAGGAGCTGTTCATAGAATAATTAAGGCTGGAAATTACCTTTAAGGTCTTTGAGTCCGTTACCTAATACCACCAGGTTCACCACTAAACCATGTCCCCACATGCCACATGGAATCACAGACTCGTTTGTGTTGGAAAGACCTTCAAGGTCTCATTCTACCCCCTGCCATGGGCAGGGACACCTTCCTCTAGCCCAGTTTGCTCCAAGCCCTATCCAACCTGGCCGGGAACCCCCCCAGGGATAGAACAGCCACAGCTTCTCTGGGCAACCTGTGCCAGTGTCTCAGCACCAGAACAGGAAAATATTTCTTGTGCATATCTAGCCTAAATTTCCCCTCTTTGAGTTTGAAGCCATCCCCCTTGTCCTGTCCCTGCAGTTCCTACCACAGAGTCCCTTTGCAGCTTCCCTGGAGCCCCTTCAGCTCCTGGAAGGGGCTCTGAGGTCTCCACACAACCTTCTCTTCTCCAGGCTGAACAGCCCCAACTCCCTCAGCCTGTCCTCATAGGAGAAGAATATCCACACACCTTTAGAACACTTCCAGGTTCCCCAAACCTGATGGTGAATGCAGCCCACAAACTGCTCATCCTCTGAAGGATGCTGAAGAACAAGCAAAGCTCTTGTGCTGTGTGTCCTTGGCTAGCTCTGTGCTGGGTCCCCACCAGAGACATCCTCTCTGGTACAACAGACATCACCACAAGCCTGTGCACACACTGGCAAGTCTGGGACCTGACCAAAATCAAGCTGCAGTGTCAGGGGTCTGCTGTTGTGAGCTCCTCTGAGTGAAGATGTTGCCCATCATCACCAGCAGAACGTCCCCCTGGGCAGAATCATCCCCTCTCAGCCCAGAGCTGCTCATAGCAGAGAGTCAGAGATCACCACAGTCAAACTGGTGAGCACACCACAGGTTTCTGAACATGGACTTTACCCTCCCAGCTTCACTGGAGCTGCTGATGCACAGCACATCAGGTACCCTGTGTGATCCAACTAACCCACTTTTCACAATGAGTTTTCTTCCTTTAGGATCTATCCTGCCCTGACAGCCCAACTGTATCAAACAACAGCCGTGCAACCTGCTCAGGAGTGGGTCATATTCCTATTCCTCTGAAAACAGCACTGATCAGATGTATTTAAGACAAGGATCCACGCAGAAACCCATTAAAAAGACAAGCAGAGACACCACCAGCTAAAAGCCAGAAGGCACCACGCAGCACTACCAACAGAAGGAAGGCAAAAATCTCCTCGAGCCTG
>NW_008676107.1:2336-2815 GCF_000695815.1 Acanthisitta chloris
CCCATGCACAGCACCGTACCGTAAGCCAGCGGAGCAGCAACACCCAGCACTGCAAAGCCACCTCTGATGCCCAAACCTCCCTCAGGAAAGCAAGAATTTCCCTCCTGAACAGCTAGGGACCATGTGGACAGGCCAAATTACACTCCAAAAAAAAAAAAAAAAAGAGAGAAAGAAAACTCAGACAGCGCTCATTAGCTCACAGAAAGGACAGAAAACAAAGAGGAACTTGCTGACACTCGCAGGGATTTTAAGCAGTGTGGGAAAGCCACTCATCTGTCCCTGGCCAGGCAGCTGGTCCTGGTCAGTCAGCCGTGGAGGGCTCAGCAGAGCCAAGACGTGGGGACAAGCCTCGTTTCCCAGTGGGATCTAACACGTGAAACCACTCTGGGCTTGCCAGACACCAACCAGACAGAGCCCTGAACAAACAGGACTGCGCCCTGCGTCCAACGCAGCTCCCACTGCCTCCCTGGGGCACCCCC
>NW_008676108.1:0-214 GCF_000695815.1 Acanthisitta chloris
GGCTCCGCCCACCGCGCGTGCTGATTGGTGGAGCCGGCAGGTTATTTGCATGGAGCGTACCAAGTTGGGGAGGGGGGGAGAGGGGAATGGACTGTCCCGTCGTCATGGCAACGGGAGGATGCGCTGGGATGGCGAAAAGCGCGGAGAATTTGGGGAATTTTGGGTATAAATCGGGTTTATTGGTGATTGGTTGTACAGAGAGTAGCGGGGGGGG
>NW_008676108.1:311-1264 GCF_000695815.1 Acanthisitta chloris
GTGTCTCCAGGTGTGTGGGAATCACCTCCAGCATCCCAATCCTCGTGTGACCCCCCAAAATCCTTGTGTGCCCCCCCATGTGTCCTCAGGCAGGTGCTTCACCTGTCTTCGTGTGACCCCCTGGAGTGACACCAGTCCCTGGTGTGTCCTGGTGTGACTCCCTTGATGTCCTCCTGCAGGTCCCCATGGTGGGGACCAGGAGCTCCTGGTCCTCCTGTGTGTGTGTCCCTCACCCTATGCAGTGTGAACCCACATCCACCTGCAAAGCTCTGATGGAAGTCCTTGTGTCACCCCATGTCACTCTGAGTGACCTCATGTGAGCCCATGTCATCCTGTGCCACCCCCTGTGATGCCAAGGGTGGCAGCAGGACACAGGACACACACTCATGGCCCTGTGTGACCCCTTGTGAGCCCATATCATCCTGTGCCACCCCCTGTGATGCCAAGGGTGGCAGCAGGACACAGGACACACACTCATGGCCCTGTGTCACCCCGTGTGAGCCCATATCATCCTGTGCCACCCCCTGTGATGCCAAGGGTGGCAGCAGGACACAGGACACACACTCATGGCCCTGTGTCACCCCGTGTGAGCCCATATCATCCTGTGCCACCCCCTGTGATGCCAAGGGTGGCAGCAGGACACAGGACACACACTCATGGCCCTGTGTCACCCCGTGTGAGCCCATATCATCCTGTGCCACCCCCTGTGATGCCAAGGGTGGCAGCAGGACACAGCACACACACTCCTGGCCCTGTGTGAGCCCATGTCACCGTGGGTGCCCCCGTGGGTGGCGACAGGGACACAGGACACGGCCCATGGCCCTGGCCAGGCTGGTGCTGAAGGCAGCTGAGATCCAGGGGTTGGTGCAGCTGGTCAGACTGGCCAGGAGCATCAGGATGGTAAACGCAGGGCCTGAGGGACATGGGGACAGCTGGGGACACCTGGGGACACC
>NW_008676109.1:0-3234 GCF_000695815.1 Acanthisitta chloris
TTTGTTGGGCCAGCACCCACTTCACCCATCGCCTCCAGGGACCAGAGGAGGACCCTGATCCCCTCCCAGCCCTCTCCTGCCTCCGAGGGGCTGGGAAAACTGGGAAGCAGGGGCAGCCCAGCACGGCCATGGGGCCTCTCCTCACAGCCACCGGCCAAGCGTGAAATGGGCTGAAAAGCAAAAGGCCACACGAGGTCCCCAGGGCCAGGGGCTGCTTGGCCCCAGGGCTGCAGAGCAGGGCTGGCTCCGGCCACCTCCTGCTTCTGTGTCCTGTCCCTCTCTGCTTTCCCCACTCCGTGACCATGCCAGGGCACTGCCCCATCTGTCCCCAGGACTGAGGTCCCCAGCGCTGCCCTCGGAGCGGTGAGCCCAGCCTGGTGCAGGATGTGGACCCTGGCCTGGCTGGGCATGGCCAGTCTGTGCCTGGGCACAGCTTGGGCTGTCCCAGCCAAGGAGAGGAGGAAGGTGGAGAAGCCAAAAGCTGACCTGGCACTCTATGAAGATCTGGATCTGGACAACTATGACCTGACGTTGGACAACTATGGAGAAATCCTTGACCTGAGCAACTATGAGGAGCTCTATGACTACGGTGACCTTGCTCCGAAGGTGAGGAAGATGCTGGAGAGCACCTGGAGTGCAGGACAGCTCTCCCCTGGGTGAATCCTGAGAAAGGGGTTTGTTCCAAGGGACAGACAGGGCACAGCTGGAGAACCAGCTTCTTGCACAAGCCTATGAGCCCTGGCAGCTCTCCCATCAATCTTGCCAGCGGTAGGAAAGGCTTTATCCAACCCCAACCTCTGCCAACTACTTTGTCCCTTGCCAGTGCTTAGGCAGAGCATCACTGCAGGAACCTGGACAGGAAACTTCCTGCAGCCTCTGGGCAGGGAGGGAGGAGGTTTCCAAAACCCTGAGCTGGCAGAGCTCTCCAGGGGGGACTTATCTTCTCAATAAGGCCTACCCAGTGCCCCTGACCCTTTGTCCGGCTTCTCAATAAGGCCCTACCCAGTGCCCCTGACCCTTTGTCCAGCACCATCCACCCTGAAGGCGAAGGTTGCCCACCCTCACCCCCAGGCTGTGTTTGCAGATCGAGGTTGGCACCTTGGCTCCTCGCCCCAAGGACCCTGAAGCTCTCCCAAACCTGAGTGCCACGGCTGAACCCCCAAAACTGCAGCCTCCAACCACCTCTGGTCCCATCCAGCCAGCACCCATCCCTGTGCAGGGTGAGTGCTGAGCCCTGGCTTTGGTTCCCTGGGGATGCATCCAGGTGTGCCAGGGGAGGCAGGGCTGGGGCTTGGCAGGAAAAGGAGCAGATTTTGTGCCCCCAGCAGCAGCTCTTTGCTCTGCCAGGGCAGCCAGGAGCTGGGGTGTGGGGGTGAGGCTCTGCACAGAGCAGCAGGAGAGCTGCAGTGAGACATTTCTGGGAAACAAGAGCTCCAGCAAAGCAGCAACACTTTAATGAGCAGAGGCATTGCGACAGTCGGACAGAGTAGCAATTAGATTAGTGACAATTAAAATCCTGTAGCGAGGGATAAATATCTTTATTCATTCTCTGTCACTCTGGACTGGGACAAATTAAGTAGGAGGCAAAGGGAAATTGTTGCCTTGCTGCTTTGAACTCCCCCACTAATGGATGTGGAGTGTCACAGGAGACAGGATGGAGCTGGGGGAGAGGAGAGGGAGCACATGTGGGGGGACGTGGCTTTACCCCTTCTGCCCCTCTGCCCAGGGCCCTCAGGCACCTGAGACAGATGTTTTGCTCGATGCAAAACTGTTTTATTTCATTCTGTTTCCTCCAGTGGAAAAGCTAAGGGGCCCAGGAGAGCCCTGGGTGTGAGGCTGCTGCTCTGGCAGCTTTACATCTCCTGTGGGAGAGATTTGGCCCTGAGCAGCTCATGTATTAGCAGCTCATGTATTAGCAGCTCTTTTGCCTGGGAGTTTCTGGCCCTTCCCTGGATGAGGTGCCCTGGGCTGGTTCCCTGGTGAAGGTGCTGTGACAGCTCTGGGTGGTAAAGCCTCCGTGTACCCACAGCCTGGGCACCATCCCTGCGTGCTGGGGTACTCGGGAGGATCCAGGAGCTGTGCTATGCCAAGGGTTTGCTCTGCACCCCCAGGGCTGCCCAGCTGCCTGCTCTGCCTGTGCATTGGCACCTCTGTCTACTGCGACGACGCCGACCTGGAGCACATCCCACCACTGCCCCCAGACACCACCTACCTCTACGCTCGTTTTAACCGCATCGACACCGTCCGCGCCGGAGACTTCTCGGGGCTGAGTGCGTCGGGGCAGGGCAGGGGGATAAATGGGTCTGCCTTGGTCCCTCTGCATCTTCTCCATCCCCTCCTTTAGGACGAGGGATAATGGGTTCAAACTGAAGGAGGGAAAAGTCTAGGTTGGATGTGAGGAAGTTTTTTCTATAAGGATGGTGAGACATCAGAACAGGTTGCTCAGGGATGTTGCCAAGGGTCTGACTTGGTCCCTCTTCATCTTCTCCATCCCCTCCATTTAGGACAAGGGGTGATGGATTCAAACTGAAGAAGGGGAAGTTGAGGTTAGATATTAGAAAAAGGTCTTTTGCTGTAAGGGTGGTGAAACATCGGAACAGGTTGCTCAGGGATCTTGCCAAGGGTCTGACTTGGTCCCTCTTCATCTTCTCCATCCCCTCCATTTAGGACAAGGGGTGATGGATTCAAACTGAAGAAGGGGAAGTTGAAGTTAGATATTAGAAAAAGGTTTTTTATTGTAAGAGTGGTGAAACATCGGAACAGGTTGCTCAGGGATGTTGCCAAGGGTCTGCCTTGGTCCCTCTTCATCCTCTCCATCCCTTCCTTTTAGACAAGGGGCAATGGATTCAAACTGAAGAAGGGGAAGTTGAGGTTAGATATTAGAAAAAGGTTTTTTACTCTAAGGGTGGTGAGACATTGCAACAGGTTGCTCAGGGACGTGGTGGCTGCCCCAGCCGTGGTGGTGTTCAAGGCCAGGCTGGATGAGATCTTGAGCAACCTGATCTAGTGAGGAGATGTCTCTGCTCGTGTCAGGGTGAGTTGGGATGATCTGCAATCTCCATCCCAACCCTGAAATTCCACGATTCTCTCCCACCTCCAGAGAAGCTGAAGAGGATAGACCTGAGCAGCAATTCCATCTCTCGGGCAGATGTGGATGCATTCCGGGGGCTGCAGAGCCTGCAGGAGCTGCTGCTGCCCGAGAACAGGCTGACGGCGCTGCCCGAGCTGCCGCGC
>NW_008676109.1:3440-5591 GCF_000695815.1 Acanthisitta chloris
ACCAGCTGGATTTTATCCCCGCGCCCCTGCCCGAGAGCCTGCGCTCCCTGCACCTCCAGGTGAGATGAGGTGGGCACAGGCTTATCTGGCCCTGAGCTCACCTCCTCCTCGTCCCCATCCCTCTGGCTCTGACTCGCCCCTTTCCCAGAACAACAACATCCAGACCATGCACGAGGACACGTTCTGCGACAGCCACGACCACGGCCAGATCCGCAGGGCGCTGGAGGACATCCGCCTGGATGGGAACCCCATCAACCTCAGCCTCTTCCCCAACGCCTACTTCTGCCTGCCTCGCCTGCCCACGGGGCGTTTCCTCTGAGCCCCAGCACTGGGGAACACTCCCAGACCACCCTGTCCCCATCCCAGACCCCTCAGCCCCTGCTGCCCCCGGGAAACGCGGGGTGAAGGCAGATGTGTTTCACCCCAGTGTGAGCTGAGATCCTGATGGGGTGAGCTCAAGCCTGGGGCACGTGGATAATTAAATGCTAATAAATTGAAGACTTTTGAATGCATTCAGTGTCTTGTTCTTGACAGTAAGAGCAGTGGGAAGGCCTCATCCAGTTCCAGCCCAGCAGCTGCTTTGGGAATGGTGCTGGTTTCAAAGATGGGACTTCCCTGTATCCCATTTCTTCCTCCATTCCCTCCCAGGGCCTTGGGAAGATTGGTTTCAAAGATGGGACTTCCCTGTGTCTCATTTCTTCCTCCATTCCCTCCCAGGGCCTTGGGAAGACCCTTCTGTGTTGCTTTTGGGGTTTCCTGGAGAGCATGGGGAGCTGCATTGCTGCAGAGAAGTGATGCTTTGCCCACATCAGGTTCGATCTGTCCCCTCAGGCATCCCCAGGTCCATCTGTGCAGATCCAGAGGAATATTGCACATCCAGATATGAGCTGTGGCCACACCTGGAGTGTCCCTGTGTGTTCCCAAAGAGGATGCAACAGGAAATCCCAGCACAGGACAACTGGAATCTTCCATCACCTCATCCCAGACCCACTGGAGTCCCATGGCCCCAGGACACTGGGACTGGGAGCTGTTCTGGCACCAAGTGGGATCTCCAGTGTGATGTCTCTGGGTTTGGGCCTGCAGGGAAAGCCTGGAGCAGCACCAGAGCCTCAGGACCAGCAGGAAAACCACTTGGAACGAGTTAAAATATCTGGTATGATCCCAGTTTTCCCCACCCGAGGAGAGCTGCCCAGTGGTGAGATATTTTAAACCTAATGTATTCATCCTCTATATTTTTATACACATGTAGCAAACACTCACACCGTGCGAGGGATGACACATCCCTGGAGAATCCAAACTCTGAACTCAAACCACTGAGCTCAGCCCACATCCCCCAGCCCTTGGGGAGGCAAGAGAAGGAGGATGGAGAAAAACCTTGGAAGAGGATCCAACTTCTCCCCCATGGGCACTTCAAACACTGTTGGGCACTGGTGCCCGTGAGCTGGCACAGCAAGGAACATGTGTGTGGGCACTTCTTTCCCCTTGCCTTCCTCTTCCATGCAAAACCCAACTCAGCCATGGATGATGTTGATCCAAAAGCCTTGGTAAATGGGAATTTGGAGCTATTCCAGCCTGTCCTTTCAGGCTGGCTCTAAACCACCAGGATTTTTTACTCCTGTTGTCATGTCATCCTTGAAACAGGAATATCTGCCTGTCTTTCTGTCCCCACATCTCTGCTCCTTCCCCATCCATCCTTCCAACACCTTCCCACCACCCTTTACCCCAGTGATCTCACCTGTTTCCATGGGATGGAGCCTCAAGCCCAGCTCGGCTCCAGCAGGATGGAGTTAGCCAATTATTCCCCACACCGCGCCCTGGTCCTTCGCATTCGTCCCACTAGATGGCAAGGCAGAGTGTTTGGAAACGCCTGACCTCAACTTCGGACTGCAAACCGCCTCTCTGCTGCTTCCCTCCCTTCTGGGGCGGCTTTGGCTTCTCTCGGGAATGCCCAAGTGCTTGGGAGCAGCTCAGGTGGTTGGAGTTGGCAGAGGAAGGATTAAAGGAGCTGCAGGGGAGAGGGGTGAGGGAGGTGGGTGGGTGGGTGTCTCTGGGGGGATGAGGCTCCTGGATTTATAGGAACCAAACCTTTCCAAGAGCAATGAGGGGCTCTGGGAGGGCTTTGCTGTGAGAGAGTTGAGATTCAGGGGGTTG
>NW_008676110.1:0-779 GCF_000695815.1 Acanthisitta chloris
ATCCCAACATTTTCCTGGTGTCTCTTTTCCAGCCCAGAACGTGACGGTGGAGGAGATCGTGGTGGCCTACAAAGAGGCTTGTCAGAAACTCAACTGCAAACAGATCCCGAAGCTGCTCCGACAGATCCAGGTATTCCAGGGCTGGGATTGGCTGGATCCAGCCTCAAATCCCATGGAATTCCATCAGCAATCCCATGGAATATCATCAATCCCATGGAATGTCATCAAATCCCATGGAATATCATCCATCCCATAGAATATCCTCAATCCCATGGAATTCCATCATCAATCCCATGGAATTCCATCCTCACATCCCATGGAATTCCATTATCAACCCCATGGAATTCCATCCTCACATCCCATGGAGTTCCATCCTCACATCCCATGGAATTCCATCCTCACATCCCATGGAATTCCAGCATCAATCTTAGGGAATTCCAGCATCAATCCCATGGAATTCCATCCTCACATCCCATGGAATTCCATTGTCAATCCCATGGAATTCCATCCTCACATCCCATGGAATTCCATTGTCAATCCCATGGAATTCCATCCTCACATCCCATGGAATTCCATTGTCAATCCCATGGAATTCCATCCTCACATCCCATGGAATTCCATTGTCAATCCCATGGAATTCCATCCTCACATCCCATGGAATTCCATCCTCCTCCTCTTCCACCTTCTCCTTGTTCTCCTCCTCCTCTTCCTCCTCCATCTCTTCCTCTTCCTCCTTCTCATCCTCTTCCTTATCTTCCTCCTCCTCCTCCATCTCCTCT
>NW_008676111.1:0-6314 GCF_000695815.1 Acanthisitta chloris
TAAATAAATAATAATACTACTAAATAAATAATAATAATAATAATAATAAAACCTCTGTGGGTTTCACATCCTGATTGTGCCTCCTGAGAGCTGCCAGATGATAGCAGTGCCCCAGGGTAATGGTGAATAGTGGTTGGAGATAACTAACAAAGTGGAGGCATTGCAAAGGAAGTTGTCTCCTCCAGTGTTGGAATTGCACTGGTATCCTGAGCAGAGTATTTACACTACTCCTCTCAGCTTGTAGGACCAGCTGCATGACTTGGGATTTAAAAATCATCAAAACTTGCTGTGATTCCTCATGCAAAAGGTTTCTGTCAGTAGAAACTGCACTGATTTTTAAAGGGATATAGTTTCAGCTACATCATCCATTCAGACTTACCATGTTGTATTAACAGACATCATGGTTTTGAAGGGATCATCTACTTGGATAATGTGCACCCATGATGTATGTTTTGCTTTTAAAGGATCAGTGAGGTCAGTGTGTCAAGTGTCCAGCATTCTCAGCACTCTGACTAAAGCTGCCTTAAAAACTTCAGCTGAACTTGATATTTGAAAACTTTACATAACATATACATAACAGACTGCTGAACAACTCTAGCTTTGCCCTTTGGTGAGCATGAGATAATATCTGTGAAATCTCTTAGGATCCTGTGGGATGTAGTCAGCCAGAGAAGCAGATTTCTTCCCTGGAGAATCATGCTGTTTTTTGTGTCTGCCTTTCAGATCAAGCGTTCTTCCATCCGGAAGGGCATGGTAATGGTGTCACCCCGCCTGAATCCACAAGCATCGTGGGAGTTTGAGGCAGAGATTTTGGTGCTCCACCACCCCACCACCATCAGCCCACGATATCAGGCCATGGGTATGTGTCTCAGTGTTGTTTCGTCTTTGTTTCCCAGTGGTAGCAGTTTGTATCAGCTCTAGACTGAGATAATTTTGCTCCTGATGACTCTGTCAACCTGAATAAGCCACAGTTCCTGGCTTTGCCTTTCCCAGCAATGTGTAAGAGAGAGGGGAGAGAGCTGGCAGGGAAGAATGAGGGAGACTGTAAGGGAAAAAAGAGATGTGTGCCCTCAAGTGTATTTGGAGCCTGCTTGAGCTGGATCTCCATGGTGCAAGGATCCTTCAAATGCTGATGGAAAGACTCATTTTGAGTCCTGCCCTCTAGCCTGGCTGATTGGGAGTGGAGGATTCTGTGGAGAGTGCTTCAGGACAGGCACCTTTCAAAGGCAACTCTTCTAGCTTTGTGCTCTCTTTTTGAGGACTGGGCAGAGGCAGCTGCATGACCCATAAAGCCTTTGGTTTAGGGTAACGAGAGCTGCCTTAGAGGTCTGAGGCTTGTTCCACCAGTGGCACTGGCTGCTGAAAGCCTTTGTGCATTCCACTTGCAGTGCATTGTGGCAGCATCCGTCAAACAGCCACGATCCTCAGCATGGACAAGGACTGCCTGCGGACAGGGGACAAGGCCACGGTGCATTTCCGCTTCATCAAAACCCCGGAGTACTTGCACATAGACCAGCGGTTGGTCTTCCGCGAGGGGCGCACCAAGGCTGTGGGCACCATCACCAAGGTACAGGCTGAACAGTCCCACGTGGGTTTGCCCATTAGCTGCTTCTTACACTGAGAAGCCAGTGGGAGAATCCTTATAGCTCTGGAAAACTGAGGGAAGAGGCTGTCCTTCAGTCACAGACTTCAGGCTTGGCAGGGGTTGCGGATGAGCGATGTGCTTTGTTGTGTGTGGTGTGAGTGAAGGAATGGGAAGGTGGGGGGTGAGCTAAATGCCTCTGGTTATTAAGGCTCAGACTCTTTCTGACATCTTGTAGCTGGTCTCTTTGAGTCGTGTTGGGGAGGATTGAATGTCACCACAGCCAGGTGGTCCTTTCCTCCTGGTAAGGGTTCTTGAGGGCAGCTCAGAGGTTTCTTGGAACAGCTGCTGCTGCATTCTTCTGATGACTACTGGTACAAATTCTCCTGGGGCTTTTTGTTAAAAAGCAACACCGAACTTTGTCAGATAACCCTAGCTATTTTACTGCTCATTTTAGCCTCTCACTTTGTAATCTGCAGTTACTTCAGACAACCAATAACTCACCAATGAACTCCAAGCCACAGCAGATCAAGATGCAGTCAACCAAGAAGGGAGCTGTTACGAAACGAGAGGATGGTGTTGCTGCCACTGGGATGGCAGCTGGAGGCTCACCAGCTGGGGATGAGACCCCCTCAACAGCTGCAGCACCACTGACACCTACTGCCCTGCAACCATTGGTACATGATGAAAATATCCTGTCTGTCCTACCTGCTTGTGTCCTGGTTTCTTCTGTTAGAGCAAGGGCACTCTGAAGCACAAGCATTACCCCCTCATACCTTGAACTCACACTGGGATTCAATGTGCCACAGAAATGAAGAGAAATATGAGTAGTCTCGCAGCAGAAATCATGATTCTGATGGCCTGATGACTCCATGGCTGACATTTTGGCAGCTAGCAGCTCAGGGTCCTGGGGCAATTCAGGTTAGACCTCAGAAAGTGTCTAGTCTAACTTCCTGCTCTAAGTAGGATTAGCTGTGAGGTCAGACAAGGTTGCTCAGGGTTTTATCCAGTCATGTCTTTAGAAACCTCCAAGGAGGAAGAATGCACAACCTCCCTCAACAACCTGTTTCACCACTTGACTGTGCTCACAGTGAAGAAGTGTCTCCATACACTCAAGTAGCTGAACTACTGAGGTATCTAACAACCAGTCACAGAAAGGGTCTCTGATGTCTGAATGAGAGGTAGAATATCCCTACACTAGAGAAATTACAGCCTAAGTAGTAGTATTAGGCACAGGTTGTCTGCCCTGTCAAAGAGGGAGGATGAAAACATCCAAAGAGAAGGAAAGACTTACCTCTTTCTAGAGAAATTTATCCAGGTTGTTTTGTTAGGACTTCTCAGCTCAGCTTGTCTGTGAAGGATACCTAGGCTTTCTGGCCTGAAAGGAATGGAAACTCAAGTCAAACTGCAGGTTTTGGGAGCTGTTTATCAGCTTTATTACTGATGGAAGAAAGGTCTTCCCCTTTCAGTGTACTTACCTAGTAAGTGAAATGTTCAGGAACTGACTTGGTCAAGAGACCTGGTCAGTGTTCTACTTCTTAATTCTAGCTATATTAGTTACCATTGGTCAAATCTCTCCCTCTGGAGCCTTGGTGGTTGCTGGAAGGGCCCTCTGGCAGGGATTCTCTCCCTTGGTATATGCCTGGGGCTTTGCACAGATACCCCATCTCCTCCTTGTCTTGCTGCAGTGTCGGTGCAGTTGTAAGTAGTACTCACAGCTTGCTCTTTGTTTCATCCCTCCCACTGAGACTCTGTGTTGCTTTTGTTCTTGCTTACCTCTTCCTCTCTCTCCTTGCTGCTTCCCCTCAGCCTGCACTGGATGAAGAGCCCCACACCCGTGAGGGCAATAAGGTATTTGGCTACTTTCAAACAGGAGCAGTGGGTTTGCTGGCCTGAGACTGGGAACCGAGTTGGGTTAGCAAGAGAGCCAGGGCAGGGGATGGGGGACTCTCCTTCCATTCTGCACAAAGTCAGGGGAGCCTGAGGCCTTGTTTTCCTGGATGCTGAACCCCACAGCATCTGCTGGCTCTCGGGGGAGTGAAGCATTCAGAATAGTGGGAAATGAAATCCTCTCCAGATTGAAGGGCAAAACTTTGCGGTGCATCTGTCTCTCCTTTCCTCATGGTGTGTCTGTCTGCCCTGTCTCCTTCCTGCAGTGGTAGGAAGCTGATCAGTTATAACTGCCCTCCTGCTGTCTGAATGTTTGTGTGATCCACCTGAACTCCTGCTGTGTTGATACTCCCATTCAGGAGTAGCCAGTTTTTGGACTAAAGTGAGTCTTCTTGTTTTCCAGTCAAAAGTTGGAGGAGGAGGTCGGCGACGTGGGGGTCAGCGCCATAAAGTGAAATCTCAGGGAGCCTGTGTGACTCCTGCCAGTGGCTGCTGAATTTCTTCGTTCTCTCTCCGAGGAATTCCTCCCCTTCCCTTCATTTCTTATCCAAAAGTTCCAGAGCAGCTTAAACCAAAACCCATCACAGCTGATTGGCTGCAGAAGAATCGTCCATCCTCCCTGAAGGAAGTGATGGAGAGGAGAATAATTTATAAGCTAATGAAGGTGGTAAGACACACAGAACTGAGTAACTGACACCTTCCTCCTCCCCCTGTCGACACATTTTTTACATCATGGGCTTAGTTTTTATTCTTATTAGTTTTTATTATATTTTGTGTGCATGAAGATGAGAGGAGAGTCTGGATAAAACTGCAAAGAGCCAGTTAGTTGCCTCCCTCCTCCCTCACCCTGTTCTGTTCACAGGACTTGCTGCTCTCCCCCTATTTGCTGTCTCAGATCCAGGGATTATCAAATGCCTGAAACTTCAGACTTGCAAAGGTTAAAACACGTTGCTTAGGATGGCTCCATGGGATATTGTTTCCTCACCACTGTGGCCCTGTGCCAAATATGTTTCTGGATTCCCTCCCTCTGAAACTGTTTCTGAGTGGATTTATTTTAATGTTGTCATGACTGAAGTTTGATGGAAATGGTAAGAAAGTTCTTTAGTTGGAGATCTAAGAGGGAAACAAATTGGAAAGCAGTTCTTGATGTTAAATTCAGGGATCCTATGTTAAATATCCTTCTTAAAGAACATTGCTAGCACTTAAGATTTTAATTGGAAACAGAGTTAAATGGGCAGATGTTTGCCCATCCTGTCCCCCTTCCGATTGTGATGCTTTTCCTAGTGTTTGTTCAGTGCACACTGGAGCAAATCTAAGCTTCCTCTCAAGGCTGCAGCAGCTCAATTGACAGTATTAAGAATACAGTGCAGGAACACTTGGTCCGTCCCTTGAGCCCCTCCAGCCTTCTCACCTCGGTGGACAGAGGTCACAGCTGGCAGGATACCTTTGGAACAGAGACACCAGGCAAACATGACCTCCCCTTGATTTTGTTTACTCCAAGATTTCCAAAATCTTTTCTGGAAGTCACTGGCCAAACTTTGCCATGGCAGAGGTAGGATTTGTCTTCTCCCCTCTTGGCCAAAAAGGGCAGTGGTGAATTGGTACAGAACATAGAGAAGTGCTTTCAGGGTTGGAAGCACAGAAGGTAAATTTTGACTCTCATTTAATATTTTAATTTTTTTTTCCAATGACAAATTCTGGTTTCTCCAGAAAGGTCCTGCAAGGACAGTCTACAAATTACTGTTAGAATGTTTTTAACTCTGAATTGTGCAAGCAATCAATTCTCTGCTTATTTTGATCTCTCTTCTTCTAACCCTGCCTCTTTGTTTGGCTCCAGTGAGGACAGGAGTTCCCATCTGCCAGTCTGTGGGAAGCTCTGGGAGTGTGGGAGCACTTTGAGGAGGAGGTGGCACCCCCAGCAAGCTGTGGCTCTCCCCAGCAGGCGCGGTCAGCCTTGGTTTCTCTGAGGGCTTCCTCCTCCAGCGAAGGACATTAATTAGAGGGAGACTGTAAAGCTTCTGTCCCTCCTTAGCGGGTTGTTCCTGTTTCTCACTCTGTGGCACCTGTGTGGAGTTCATTCCAGTTTACCTTGTGATTTGAGGAGGCTTTCAAGCCGACTGAGCGGCAGCAGGCTCGGGGGGAGAGGGAGTGCATCTCCCAGTGCCGACACCAGCACTCCAAGAGCATTAATCGGCACGGGAGAGGTGTGGAACGTGGTTTGGAGACGAGGGTACTTTGCCTTAGAGACTGCAGTGGCCTGAGCAGGATGGAAGGGGGAGGTCAGACAGTCCTTTTCCAAGCTATGTGCCTAAATACCAGCACTCTCCTGGCGAGGGGGGAACTATAGGCGGCTACAACACTAATAGCACCCGCATTGTGAGGGGGTGTGAGGTGTGGCTAAGCAGGGCACGAGGGCCTGGTTGGTTTGTCTCCTGGCCCTGTAGCAGCATCAAACTGCATCTGATTTCACTGCCCTCTGCTTCTGAGAGAAGCAGGGAGCTCCAGGCGGTTTTCTCTTTCTCCATTCCTTGTACTCCAAATGAAGGAGACTGCCGAGACTGAAAAGAAGGTTCACTTCAGTTTGTGCGAAGGAGATGGTGTGATCTCTCTTTTGTGACCAGCATTTAAAGATCACTCAGGCTGGTGTGATCTATAAAATAAATTTTAAAAAAGTTTGTTCCAAGGTAAAGCGAGTCTTGTTTTTTGTCCCTCCAGAAAACCAGGCTGAAGGCCAGACAAACAGGGGAGCCTGACACCAGACTCCTTTGCTGCCTACACGAGGTGGCTGTGTTCACATTACAGCAGGGGAGGGCAGCCACGGCACAGGAGAGCTGCTGCTGAA
>NW_008676111.1:6330-8106 GCF_000695815.1 Acanthisitta chloris
GTTACTCTGGCCAAAATGTAGTGCAGCTCAGTGGTAGAGTGGTGAAATGAGCACACACACGAGCTGTGACCCACGCTGTGTAAGAGGTGCACATGTGGGTGTGACTAACAGCTATGGCAAATCATTTGGGGCCAGCTCCATCAAAGGTACTCTGCTAGAGGATGCAGCTTTAGCACAGCACTCCCAGTCACTGCATATTATTGTGCTCCCTGGGCCCTCACCAGGACTTGCACCTCACCTGTTTCTGCAAATGCAGCAGGACTCTGAGGTTTGGAATGAGGTTTTTGCTGCCTCCTCACTTCGTCTCAGAGGTTCCTGAAGCCTTTTTCTGCTCTGCACAGCTTTTTCATAGATGGGCTGGGAGCTGGTGGTAGCTGTAGCAGAGGCCCACACAACCCTTCTCCTCCTGGAGATGGCTGGTCCAGAGGCAGCAGGGAACAGGCCTGGCCTTAGGATGGCCTTCTGCAAGGAGCTGCATGGCTATTCCTGAAGACACACCTGCCTCCAAAGCCCATCCTGTATCAGCAGGCAGGGTTGTGACCCTCCTCAAACCAGTTCAGTTTCTCTTTTTTGCAGCCTTGTTTAATACTCTAGGTTAACTTCCTCATGCTGAGGAAAATGAAATGTTTCCTTTCTATGTGCTCTTTAGCTGCCTGCTGAGTAATTTACAGCTCAGGAAAAGATTAACTTCCAGCTATACCCTTCATTGTGTTTTGTGTCAGGCTTTGTTCTTACCTTCCCTGCTGCCCCAGCCTCATTTGCTGCTCTGCTCATGATAAGGCAGAGGATGGAGTGATGCCCAGGGAGGGCCTGGAGGTCACTGTAGGATGGGAACAGTTATGATCTCAAAGACTTAAGTCTAGTAGAAGTCACTGAAGTCCCAAGGAATTCAGCTTTTTAGGGGCAAGTCTTGTTTTCATCACAAGCACAACCTAGAAGAGCTACAGCAGTAGCTTTGTCTATCTACTAGTTGTGCATCAGTCCCAACAGCCACTTCACTTGCGAAACATCCAAAACACTCAGAGCAGTTTTGATATAATTTATTTGTCTTGGTCTTTTTTTTTCTTGCATAGGCATAAATTACAATCTGTTGATTAAAAAATAAAAGGAACAAAACAGTGCAGCATTTGCAACAGACTACAGCATCAAATACAAACTCCTGCCTGGAACCATCTGTTTCTGCAGGGCTAATTCATAACGTGTGTGTAGGGCAAACTGAGGAGGAAGGAGAATAGAGGAGGGAAATGGAGTAAATAAGGGAAATCTGCTCCCACAGATGTTCTGCATTTCTTCTGCCTAACCAGGCTCATCTGCATCAGCTCTAGGATTCAATATCCCTGGGCAGAGATGGATATGCTGAAGCAGCAGTTTTATGTGCCCTCTTTTCTTTTGCTGCTCTGGGAAGCGTTGCAGAAATCCTGCAAGCTGCTGCTGGAGAGGCAGCTGCCTGGGCACTCGGTGCAGATGCTCAGGCTGCAGCCCAGTACCAATGCTGAATTTGGGGGCTGGAAACCCACAAGTAACCTCAGCATATGTTCTTGGGGATCCTCACACAGACAGCATGGCAAGGCCTCTAAAACCAGCTACAGGAAAGCATAAAGCCCCAGGCTGTGCTCCCACTGGTGGCTCCAGGGGGTTTACCTCAGAACAGCAGAGACTTTTTCCTCCCAAGCACAGGGTGAGCTTGAACTGTAAGGCAAAGTGCTCCCTAACCCAGAGCCAGCAGCTGACACCCCCTTGAAAGGAGCAGAGACCTCACTCCAACTTTCTTCTCAG
>NW_008676111.1:8139-9799 GCF_000695815.1 Acanthisitta chloris
TATGCCTGATTCACCACAGAGTTATTTTTTTCTTGGGCAAAGACCCAGTCTTGGAAGTCAAGGAACGTAAGAAAAGGGGCTTTCCCAGCCTCATGGTTATGCTATTTGTTTGCTCCAGCAGCCAGAGAAAAGTGGACAAAAGAGAAGAGCTTCATCTCTGCTCTCTCTTTATCATTCAAATAAATACAGAGCTAGGTATTCATAAAAGCACAGCCCCATGTGCACAGGGCACTCATGGACATGACTCTAAGGCAAGCAGGCAGCTGTAGACCAGTTTAAAATAACTTGTGCCTGTGGGTGCCAAGAATTAAGAGTATGCTCAGTACAGGAGAGAATTTATAGTTGCTGGATCTGGCTACAGGTCTGCTTTCTCCCTGCAGCAGGGCCTCCCAGCTCTGCAGGAGGCTCCACAGGGTAATTTTAAGCTGTTGGATACAGGGCTGTGCCCTCTGGCCTCACTTCTTGCTTGGAGCAAGGAGACCCCTTCAAAAGGGATGTGCTGCCACCATCCTCATTCCCTCAGGCTGGCACGGAGGGGGGCAGGGCTCAGCATCTCTGCACAATGCCCATTAGGGCATGCTGAGGGGAGATACTTCTTCAGTCCCTTCTCCTCTATGCCTACAGTGCTTCAAGCAGAGACCATCAGAGTGGGAATCAATGGTGGTGCTCATGGTGCTGAGGGAAGGATGATATCAGCATCAGACAAGGCCAAAATACTAAATGTGAGCCCTTTAGCTTTTCTTTCAACAAAACACAAGACAAAGGTGGAGGCTGTAAACGCCATCCAAGAACATAAGCCAAATTGAACATGATGCAGGCAGCCAGAAGGTGGAGGGGCCAGATGGCCCTGGCACTCCTCAGCCCATGGAAGGTCCCTGGGCATCCTTCCTGCAAATCCCTGCTGTGGCTCCCTCCATCACAACATGAGTACAGGCAGGATTTACGTGTCCACTGCAGGCAGAACTCCCCATCCCGCTCCAGCATGGTTCTCTGTAGCCAGGGCTCAGAGAACAGGGCAATGCCAGTGAGGAGAGGTAGGAGGGAAAGGAAGCCCTTCCAAGAGAAAGGAGGTTAGGCTGCACCAGCCACCTGCCATCAGGGACCCAGAGCTGACAAAGGCAACCCTGAGCACTGCAGGTGGGGGGTGCCTCTGTTGCCAGAAGCCTGCTGGCACCTGCAGGCCCTGGCGACTGCCCCATCTCCCACCCAAGAGGCCTGCAAAGCACTGGGGCAGCAGCTGCTAACAGTCACCTATATACAGATGCAGCCACGGGCACGAGGCCACAGCCACACAGTGCAGTCTCAGAGCACACCCAGAGCAAGGAGGGCAGGAGTGCCTCCAGCACCCTGCCAGCAGCAGTCCACAAAGGACCCCATCTCCAGCTACCAAGCCACCAACAACTCAAGGCCCACATTTTAAACACCTTTGTTCATCTTATTCTAGCTTATTCTACTGTATGCTCTACTCTCCTACTAAACAAAGCTCTAGCCCTCTCCACATCTAAGCCACTCGCCCGAGTGGCACCATGTTAAGTACAAATCGCATGGAAAAAGTCTTTTTTTCCCTTTGTTACTACAAAAAACCCAACAAAACAACCCAACCCCAACACCCCAAGTGGAAAATAGCCCCCCTCCCCACCCCTCTTAAAAAAACAATACC
>NW_008676111.1:9841-14598 GCF_000695815.1 Acanthisitta chloris
GCAGGAATGGTCAATAGCATCGTTAAGCTTACCCCTGGGGAGGCAGCCAGCCAGGGGCATCGCCGAGACCCAGCGCGGCCGCTGGCAGCAGGAGCTTGAGCAGACGGATGGCAGCACCAGGGCAGGCTCTGCCACCCACACGTGCCAAATTTCCCTCCTCCTGCTGCCCCAAACCGTTAGTTTTATGTTAATACTTCATTAATACTGTCTCATTTCCTCTCTGCTGGCCCAGCATCGGAGGGCCAGAGATCTTTACCCAGCCCAGCGCCAAGGCAAGAGAAGTGACCCTGTGTGGAAGGGACTTGGTCATGACCAGTGGCTCCCACCTACTCCAGCAGCACCGAGCCAGGCACGACAGTCCCATACACCCTATCACACCGAGCGCATCGCGAAGTTACATCCCCCTCTCCCCAGCCCTGGCAATGCTAGACACACCATCAGAAAGAAGTGGGGCAACAAGGACGAGGGGCAGTGCAGACCCGATAAAAAGTTAGCTCAGAAAGTTAAAATGTCCAATATGCACTGAAAACAAGCCAGGCTGCACCAGGGCCCATGTGGGCTGCCCTTGCCTCACCACCCTGGTCCTTGGAAGAGTGAAAGCCTCACTCCTTAAATACCAGCTCTTCCCCCTCCAGGGGAGCAGCTTCCTGGAGCAGCTGCAGGCGCATCCCAGGATTCTATGTGCGAAGCAGTGAGCCAGACGAGCCCCCTCCTGCTGTCTGCCTGGCAGTGTCTTCATCCCGCGCGGAGCCGGGGTCAGTGCGCTGGCTCCCCGTGCACGCGGAAGCGATAGATGCAGGTGTATTCAGGGTGGCCCCAGTTGCTCAGCACTCGGAGCTCCACCAGCTGGTATGTGCCCATGGAGTCACCCTTGGGAGAAGGAGGAAAACCCTGAGCCTTTGAGAGCTCTCTGACATTCAGAAACCCCAGAGGCCTCATTTTCTTCTTGGGGTGAGGTGTTCCAAGGGGAAAGCACTTACCTCCAAGTTAAACGTTTGGATGGCGTCACCGTCGTGGTTGTAGGTGAACTGCCCAAGGATAAGGCCCTCCTCTTCTTTCTCTTCCTTTAAGCCCTACGGAGGGGCAGGGAGGCAGAAAGGGAGAACCAGGGGTCATCAGAGCGGGAGAGCAGAGGTGATAAGTGCACCGAGGGCAGAAGAGAGAGAGGGCACCAGTGTGCTTGGCCCTTGCTCCTGCTCTCCCAGGACAAAACAGACAAATGGGGACAGGGACCAGCGGGGAGGGATGGAGGGAGAAGATGAAAAGTTACACCTACTCAATTCCCTCTCTCTCTCTCTCTCTCTCTCTCTCTCTCTCTCTCTCTCTCTCTGTGTCCCCAGACTCTTTCTAAAGCCCAGTGCTGCCCCTCTCCCCACCAGTACTTCTTTCTCCTCCTCCTCTTCAGGGTAAGACCAACCCCTCCCAGAGCACCCCACAGTCAGGTATGGGGTTTGCTAGCCTCCTCTGCCCTCCCACCATATCTCCCAGCTCCTCCCTCAGGTCCAGGAGAAGGCACTCACATAGACAGCGAAGTCCTTGGGAGCACTGGGGATGGTCCCCTGGGGTGAGAGAGCTTTTGGGATGTGCTCCAGTGTCACGGCCGTGGGGCGGATGATGCTGGAGAGGCGGATGACAGCAAAGCCCTGGGAGCCACGAAATGCCCAGCAGTTCCCAGGGTTGACATCTGGCTATGAGCATGGAAGCAAGACATAAGCAATGTTACCACGATCAGCGTCATTTTTCTCCCCAACATCAGCCTGGCTGCTTGCTTGGAGGAACAGTGAGTGCCAAATAAAACCCTCCAGCCCACATAAGAACCAGCCCCAATGGTCCTCCCCCTCAGCAGGGTCATGCCCCAAAGGTGCCCACCTGCAGGATGACACGTGGGGACTGTGAGTGGTACCACAGAGGGATGCCAAACAAGCTCAGCAGTGCTGTCCGTGTCTCATACGTCTCCGAGCAGCGGGTGTTGATGACACTGGCCCCTGGCATGGAGAGAGGACGGCAGTAAGTAAGCTGTATGCCAGCACCCTGTGGCCCCCTCCCCAGGACAGCTGGCTCATTCCCCACCACCTACCTGCTGACTCCAAGGCATAGTCAACCATCCCCACACGGTCCTCGCTGTAGCGCTTCAGGGCCTGGTCCACGATGAGATGCACTTGCTGCACCAGGAGCAGAAGGCAGAAGAGGGGTAAAGAACCAGGGTAGGCATCCTGCCCCTCACCCACCTCCACCCTGCAGGGACAGAGCGCAAGGACCTGCCCACAAAGCAGCCAGGGGATAGAACAGCAGGGAATGAATCACCGTGGTAAAAATGAGAGGACACATGTTTGGCTGGGAAGCCTCCTTAGAGGTTGCTAAAAATACCCAGAGGAGAGGAACCGTGCAATGAAGAGGCAGGGCCAAGGCATGCTGGGCTCATCCATCCCCAATACAGGGGGTGGCCCCAGGGGAGGAGAGGTATTCTCCAGTGGGTACCAGACACAACCTCACCAGTCCTCTCCAGCATCATCTGCTGGTCCCTCCTGCCCTGTCCCACAGGATTGATGGGAGCTTCCCCCCTCCCATCCTCAATCCAGAAATGGGAGCTGGCAGGAGCATCCTCCTGGAGCCAAACCAAACCCAGAGAACTGGGACCCTGCAGCATCACTGTGGGTCTAAATTTTATGGAGTGCATAAAGCTTGCACAGACTGAGGGGCTGCTAATCCCAGCTTGATCCCTCCCTCCACTACCTCCACAGGGAATTGCCAACAACTCTTTCCAAAGCAAACAGGCTCATTTTTTCCCCTTGGCGTCACTCTGCTGAAATGGTTTGCCCCAAACAACTCAGTGGCACTGATGAAGAATGAGGATAAGCAAGATGCTCCACCCATGGAAACTTTGCTGGCACGTGTCCCACCTACTGCCTGAAAGATGCATGAGCAGAAACCCGGATCTTAACAGAGCAAGAGCCTTGCAGGCGTGTGGATATCACCACCTGCGGCCCCTTCCAGGGTAGAGCTCAGGCAGAGCCTGAGAAGGCTAGACACAGGGAAGTTTCAGGGATGCTCTTGCCAGGTGGGCTCTGTGCCCAGGATCAATGTCTCAGCAGTAGGGGCTGTCCCCATAGCCCTGCCATCTGCCAGGCACATCTGCCACATGCGATGGGGCACAGACCCCAGTCCCACACCCATGGTCACCATCACGTCCCTGGGGCTCAGGGCAGCACTCACCTCCTCTGTCACCCCTGCAGTCCCCCCTTGCCGCAGGGCCACTCCAATGCCAGCCTGAGCATCCCGTGCCGACAGTCTTCGGTCCTCCGAGACTTTGGCCAGGATCTTGCGCTCCAGAGCCTGGAGCTCTGCTTGCAAGTCTTCCCGCTGGAGGATGAGGCCAGCAGTGCCATCCTGCTGGGACTGTGACAGGAACCGACTGATCCACACTGGGAATTGTGCTTCCACCTGAAAGAGTGGGGCCAGAGCTCAGCCCTGGGGCAGCAACCCTTGCTCTTCTCTCTGCCACACAGGGTGGGGACTGGGGACTCACGTCAGCCCGCACTGCCTTCAGCTGCTCCAGCATCCCTTCCATGTGCTTTCCCATCACCTCCTGGTCTGACTTGAGGCTAGCCAGCTCCCTCCTTAGCGCTGCCACCTCCTGCTCCAGCTTGCCCACCTCCTGCTGGAAGGTCCCTTGCAGGTTCTCCTGCACTGAGCTGTGTGGAAAGGCAACAAAACCTCAAGCCAGTAGCCCCAGCTTCCCTCTGCAAACTAGGGGACAAGGTTCATCCCACACCCTCTATGCTCAACCCCATCTCCAGACCCAGTTAGTCTTAATTCCTGTGGCAATGACCTCTTCTACTGCATCCCATGGGAGAGCATTCCCAGCTCGCCCCTTGGCTGAAGGGCCACGTTCTCCAGTGATGCAAAATGACAGTGGCAAAGGTCATTTGCTGCAGTTGCCCTTTGAGCCCTGGTGTCAGACACAGAATTAGAGAATTGGTCAGGCTGGAAGGGACCACAGTGGGTCACCTGGTCCAACCTCCCTGCTCAAGCAGGGTCATCCTAGAGCACATGGCATAAGACTGCATCCAGACAATTCTGGAGTATCTCCAGTGAGGGAGAATCCACAACCTCTCTGGGCAATCTGTTAGTGCTCTGTCACTTGCACAGTAAAGAAGTTCTTCTTCATGTTCAGATGGAACTTACTGTGCATCAGTTTCTGCCCATTGCCTCTTGCCCTATTGCTTGGCACCACTGAGAAGAGCCTGGCTCCATCCTTTTGACACCCTCTCTTCAGTTCCTTAGAGACACTGAGGTCCCTCTCAGTCATCTCTTCTCAAGGCTGAACAGCCCAGCTCCCTCAGCCTCTTCTCTTGAGAGATTCTCCAGTCCCTTAATCATCTTTGTTACCCTCCACTGGACCTGCTCCAGGAGTTCCATGTCCCTCCTGTACTGAGCAGCCCAGAACTTAACACAGCACTCCAGATGCACCTCACTAGGGCTGAGCACAGGAGCACCTCCCTCGACCTGCTGGCAGTGCTCTTCTCAATGCACCTCAGGATACCACTGGCTGCCTTGGCCACAAGGGAACACTGCTGGCTCATACCCACATATCCATACCTCCTTTCCCTCCAAGGCTATACCTCAATCTCTCCTTTGTCCCAAGCAAACCAGATCGGGAAACCCTTCCTAAGCCTCCCTGTGGGGAATTCACCCTGCCATCTGCCTGCCCCAACAGAGTGGCAGCTCTGCCCAACAGCATTACCTCTGCCACTCCG
>NW_008676111.1:14621-17278 GCF_000695815.1 Acanthisitta chloris
AAGCGTGTCTCCATCTCCTGCCAGGAAGGGGAGAAGTGGTGAGACCTGTGACGCTGATGGTGAGGGTGTCCTGCCCAGCTACCACCCCATGCCCATCCCCTTACCCGAGAGGTTTGTGCCATCTTCCCTAGGCGCCCGTCTAAATCCCTCTGCACCTGGGCTTGGAAGGCATCCAGCTCACCCTGCAAGATGAGGAACAGGGTGGAATATCAGAGCCGAGCCCTGCACACCCCCATCTCCCCGCATGCCCCCTGTGCCTCTCACCTGGAGGTGGCTGGTCATGTCACTGTGGAGATGCTCCTTCAGTGCTGCATCTCTGCGGCTCACCAGCCTCTCCAGCAGGGCCACGATATCCCCCGGGGGTGGCTCTCCCCCCGCTGTCACTGCTGCCGCCCCCCGATGCAGCTCCCATCGTGACATCTCAGCCTCTAGTGCCTCGAAGCGCTTCTCCAGGGACTGGAAGCGAGCCAGGAGCCGGTGTCCCCCCTGCAGCAGCAAAGACAGGGTGCAATGCAGCCCCCCAGGGAAGTGCTGCTCCACAGGACCTCTGTGAAAAGGGACCCACACCACCCATTCCCCAGAATCAGTGGCATCTTATTCATCTGCTGCTTCCCAGGAGAATGCAGATGATCCTCCTGCTCCACCCCTAGGACACCCCGAGGGTGAGATGCCTATAAGCTGGGGGAGCCATTTCCACCAGTGCAACCACCATCTGCTCCATTCTGCATCATTCCCCATCTCCTGGAAGTGATCCTTCAGCCATGGACCACACTGTCCTGGCTCTCCCTGCAAGGCACTCCTCCCACCTGGGCCACCACCATGCCTTTGTTGAAGCTTACCTGGTCCAGCGTGGTCAGGTCCCCTGCCCCAGGCACATCGGAGGAGGAAAGTTTTCCAGCTCCCCACCATGGGAAGGCAGGGAGGCTGAGCGTTGACAGCCCATAAGGGTAGAAGTACCAAGCTCCTGGGCACGCAGAGGAATGAGATAGTTAAAATCACAGGCTGGTAATGGATGACAACGGGACAGGGTGGACTCAGGGCTCAGCTATCAGCATCTCCTGGTGCTGATGAACCGGGGTACCAACAGCCACAAGGACCGAGCTTGCAGCAATCCCATCCCCCAGATATACCAGTGGGATGCTCTGCACTGCCTCACACCTCAGGGTAACAGATCAAGTCAGGCTGGCTCACCGTAGGCAGCAGCAGCAAGGAGCAGGAGGAGGAGCAGCAACAGCAGGGACCTCTTCAGACGTGGGTAGCGCCTGGAGCATGGAGAGACAGAGGCACCTGTAGGACTGCAGTCATCTTCCCCCACCTCTGGATGGGGGCCAGAGGGAAAGCAAAGCCCAGACAGACTTTGCCACCAGATACCCATCCCACACGTGCCTCCCTTCTCCAGGATCCTGCAGGTTTTTTCCATGCTCCCCCATCCTGGTGTCCCACCACCACACTCACCTGGAGAAGGGGACGCTGTACTGATGGGGAGCTGTGCCGGTGAGGCGGTGCCAGGCACCTGCCAGGCCTGAGAATAGCCATCCCAGGAACCGAACTGCCAGGAGAAAAAACAAGCCTCAGGAGGGGTCCTGGCAGAAATGGCCCCTCCGTCCCCAAGGATGGTCCCACAAGGGGATAAAACCCCTCCACCTGAACAGGAAACAGTACACACACAGCACTTGGGGAAAGGAGACGCTGACAGGCAAGGAAGCTGCTGCTAGAAATGCCCTTGCCAGCCCTCTACTCACCTGGGGAGGTGAACACCTGCCAGAGGAAGAAGCCCACCCGGGAGGCTGCAGTCCTCAGACCAGACCCAGAGCTACTCTGGCCTGAGTAAAAGTGACCTGGGAAGGAAGAAATAAGTCACCAATGGAGCCAGCATCCCAGTGTGCTGCCCGAGGCAAAGGCTGTACACTGGGCATGCAGGGGGGACTGGCAGCACCCTGGGTATAGCCAGGTCCTGGGCTGGTCCCCTTGGGGACATCTCCCCTGCATCCCTGCCACTACACAGAAGCTGGGTGCACCCCTACCAGCGTAGTCATCTTCTGAGGAGTATCCAGACGAAGAGGCGTAGGTGTCGTATGTCTTGCTCTCCAGCAGCCCGTTGATCTTGCTGGACTCTGTGTCCCCTGTGCCTCTTCTCCTCCTGGTGGACAGCTCCCCACCTGCCCCCAAAACACAGAGTCCCCCTGAGAAACCACCTACCACCACCTGCACAGGGGGTCAGCCAGCCTGGGGGGCTGCCCCAGTGCACAGGAGGGTGGGAGGGCTCACCCCAGTAAGTGCTGCTGTCCAGCTCATCGTCCAGCATGGAGCTGCCCAGGGCAGCGAGGCCACGGCTGCCCCCCAGGTAGGACTCGCTCATCACGGACTCGCTGTAGTAGGAGGTTTGTGTGCCGGGGGCAGGAGAGAGGCGCTTTGTGCCGCTCGGTTTCCTCCTGACCGTCCTGCCGGAGGCATGAACGGGCTGATCAGACATGCGGTTACAGGGTGGGGAGGAAATCACAGTGTACCCATGGGGCAGAAATGGGGATTTCACCCCAACCCCTCGACTAGCATCACTTCCCTCCACACCGGATGGCGGCAGGAAAGTGCAACCTCTGCTCGGTGCGAGGCCTTCCCGCCCGTCCCCAGGCATCGCTTCCGCTCGCAGCGCTGCGGTT
>NW_008676112.1:0-16920 GCF_000695815.1 Acanthisitta chloris
CTCCGTGCGCAGGGACTGTCAGCCTGCAGTGCCTGAGGATGGCACATCTCCTCTCCGGATCGCTGCTGCGGCGGGATGAAGCTGAGCATAACTCGTGGCACTCTGCTCAGCCGTGGTGGGAGGGCTGATCGCTGCTTTGGGAAGCTCAGCATAGGCAATAGACACTACACAGTTAGTAGTCTGTGGTAGCCAGTGTGCTGTTTTCACTGGTTAAACTGGGTTTAGAAGGTGCTCCTGGCATAAGAAGTGTACTGATCTGTAAAAGGCAAGGAGATGGTTAATGTGGCTGCACCCGTTGCCCGTAAGTGAATCAAATCTTACGTGCATTGGGGGATGGAGTCCAGGATTTGTGTACTTAACTACAAAAAGAGTTGAATTGCATAGAGGACAGTGCGAGCTTGAAGAGATGAAAAGCTGAATTGTAGAATTATAGAATCAGCCAGGTTGGAAGAGACCTCCGAGATCATGGAGTCCAACCCTACTGTCCTTAACTAGACCATGGCACTAAGTGCCACATCCAGTCTCATCTCGAAGACCTCCAGGGATGGTGAATCCACCACCTCCCTGGGCAGCTCATTCCAATGCCTGATCACTCTCTCTGTAAAAAATCTCTTCCTAATATCCAACCTAAACCTCTCCTGGCAGAGCTTGAGCCTGTGACTATACACTATCAAGTCCTTAAGGTCATTGCTGACTATTAAGTGTATGGTGTTCCCCGGCAGTGTTCTCCAGAGAACTGTCAGTGGCCATTAGGAGAGTACAATGCTCCTCTGCCTCTTCCTCACTACCCTTCTCCAGTGGGATCTGAATCAAGTTGGTTTTTTAAAGGAACACCAATTTCAAGAAACAACAGGGAAACCTCTGCTATGGCATTTACATCTAGTGACTAGATGGATGTGTATTAGGTGTTAATCACCCTGGTAAGATGCAGGAACCTGAGGAGTGCTACAAGCAGCTGCCTCGGGAAATACTCAGTCCATGAGTAAACTAAATGTATGTTATGGAGGAGGGTGTTCACGTTTCAGAGCAAGAAGCTGTCCTTTGAGCTGCAGCTGTCAACAAATAGTAATTACACAAACTTCCTCACTCCTCCCTGTAGATCTCATATCTAATCATGTTATTATATAGGCCTAAATCTCTCTAACAAATTGGTGGCTTTGACATATCTTCACTGAAAGTGAGGGTTTTTTCCCCAAAGTCTTGCTGACAGTTGTGTGTTTACTAGGTGTGTGTTAGCCAATACTGATATTTATCTTGAAAACGAGGTGGAAGACTAAAGAGATGTTTTATTCCTTAAATCACTTTTCTCCTTCATTCAAATTCAAGGGCACTGTCTATAAGCTCTTGCAGGCTGTAGCAGTAGATTTTTGTGCATGGCATAGTGCCATCATTATAGTATTCATTTTAAGTCTGGGGAATAGTTCTTATAGAGCTATTTGGACAGTAAATTTCTGGTGATGTGAAGCAATTGTAGAGCTGTTCTGAAATGCTTGTGATTGGCAGCTGGGGAGTCTATACATGTTTTAAGGTTGATGCAGCACTGTGTAAATTCTGTATGGAATTGTATGATCATGTATTTTGGCTCTGAAGTGTATTTCTAAATAAAGGTTTTTTCCCCCGAACAATTGATGCTTTGCTGCACAGGTAAGTGTTGCCTGAGCTCTCTAGACACCCACAGTCATAAAACCATAGTCTCCAGTCTTGGATACTGCAGTAGGATTGGGTTGGTGAACCATGTCTACTCCTACTGTAGTGCTGCATTGTAAATTTTGGGAAGAAACGTGACTCAGCATCTCCCTGCGTAGTGTAAGACACAGGGAAAAGGATGCAGGGCTGATTTTGGAGCTCAGTTAAATATCTCCGGTGCAACTTGATCAGGAACGCAGGTCCTCCAAGTACACATGACAAACATAGAACTGGCATCCCATGATGTGATGAAGGAGCACCAAACCTTCAGCAAGCCTGGGCTGTCCATCAAAAAGCAAGTTTACTTGGTCCAAGGAGGTTGCTTCTTGAGTTCATACAACTGTGTGTATTGGGAGTGGAAACGGCAAGGAACACCTTGGGTGTTGCATAGGTCAGATGGTGAAAGCTAAAAGCAACAGAAGTTATTATATTTATTCATTTACAAATAAATCAAATAGGCTAATGAGCTGCTACTATAAACACATTTTCTGGTTTTAAATGTTCTAATTCATTACTTTGGTATGGGAACAAACATATGCAGTGGTTTGATTGAGTGGCGCTCCTGTTTTCCAGGTTAGAACTATCTCCTACCATCCACAGAGGCAAGGTGTTTTATGAGAATAAGGACAGACCCAACTTTCCCACCTAAAGTAGTTTATAATATGGATTTATGGATGGGGTATGGGTCAGTATCTGTAATGCAGAGGTCTGGATTTAAATTTAGCTTCTCTTTCACCTTCTTACTGTATTTGCTGCAGTTTAACTTGACCTAATGTTCTGTAGACAGAGTAAGTAAAAATAGTCTTCTTTCTTACAACTGCTTGTTCTTAACTGTTGTAGAGTTTTTTACTTCATATGGAACTCCTGAAACTGTAGGAGGGTTGGTAAAACCTTGGTTTGCCTTTATATTTAATAATGATCCACCTCTCTGTGCATGCCTGTGGGTTCCACAACAGAGCTTCATGCCTAGGGAAGTGCTTTTTTGGGTATTTTTTAACAGGATGTTGCCTCAGGGGTAGCACCAACAAGGCTTTTCATTTGAACCCTGGATTTGAGGATACCTCTGCTGTACCTGCTGCTCTATGCAGTGGTTTTAATAACCTTTCTTGAAGGACAAGCTCCTTATTTTCCACTCCTTCCATTCATTTGAAAGGCAAGGTTGCTTTCCCAGGGTGCTTGCCAAAGGTCCAGTGAGTAATGGATTTTTGACGGAGAGCGTTGCATCAGGGAAGTACTTGCGTGGCAGTTTTCTGGTTGACCTCTAGTTCTGGGTAGACTGTGTTCTCAGAGGCTTCATTGGATACTCCTGGAACTCTAGAGAGGGCTAAGATACAGGAGAAAAGACAAAGGCTTGGGGTACCGTATTTCCTGACTGTTTTTCAGTCTGAATTTCATTCCTCTTTAAAATTAAATGGACTTAAGCACACTGTCGGTGTTGGATGTTAAATGGGAAAAGGCAGTTAAGGTCAGGGATGAAAAAGTGTAGTAATTTAGGCAACGAAAAGCTTCATAAGGCTTTCAAGACATATTTTTTTTTAATCCTCCTGTGTATTTTGTTAAGCCAAATATCCGGTCTGTATGTACACCAATTAATTAGTGAGAAACATGAAAGCAAAAAGTCTGTATTTCAGCAGGGCTGAATCTGTCAGATATTACTGAAGAAGCACTTTATCAACAGCACTGTTAGATTAATACGTGATGACAGTGCTTTTAGTAGTGCTTGGGGTTCTGATAGAGGTCTGGCAGTTCACATCTTAGTTTCCCAACTGAGAGTGTTAGCATGGCTTTAAGCAGCAAGAAAACAGAGGAATTGAATCTGATGCCATAAACTGAACATGCTTTTTTCAGTGAGGACAAGGTACTAGTTTTGGAGTTATCTTACTCTGTACTAATATGAATGACAAAATATGAAAAGTAGTGTGAATATTAACTTTTTGTATCTTAGATCTCATTAATTAAACACAGGGAAGAGAAAACAATTAGCTTGTTATTAATCCAGAGAGAACTAGTGGGGTGGGGAGGATCTTGTCGTCACTGTGAGCAGCGTGTCTGCTCTAAAATGAACCGATTGAGATGGATGACACTAAAAGGAACAAGCCCTGATAGAATGAGATGAGCACTTTTGCCTAGTGGCCATGGTTTTGAAAAGGCAGGAGTGTAGTTAGAGGGAAATAACCTTCAGAGTGTGACATGGGTACCGGGCGATGCAGAGCCGCTCAGCTGAGCCAGCAGAAGCAGCTGGATGTGTGGAGTCAGGGGGGCATCCTCCTCGGCCTCCTGCACTTGGGGGCTTGCTGTGGTGTCCTGCATCCTTTGCTCCTTAGAGCAAATAAAACCTTTAGGGTTTGGTTATAAACTGGCTGAGAATTGCAAGTAAATACGAACAGCTTACTTGGCCCTCAACTGGTGGTGTTCCTCTGGGTTTGCTGTAAGCTGATGGGTCATTTAATAACCTTTAGATTATAGGATATGACCTTCTTTGTTTTGTGACAATAAAGGTTGTATAATGGGATCTGAATGACTTTTAACCATTTGTGCTGATACATTTAGTGACATTTGAAATAAGAATGTATTCATGAATAACTTAAATACTTCACATGAGAGAGGTACTGTTTAATAGATGCCAGAAAAGCACAGACACTAACCAAAATGGTCTGTGTACCTTTCTATTTATTAGTATCTCCTTTCTAAAGATGGCTTAATGTGGCTTCTTTATTTTGAAATAGATCTGGTTTTGTCTGCTCTAAGCAGCATTTTGTAGGGGAGGTTGCATAGATGCCTGTGCTCTCCCTTGGGGTAGGGTGGTTTGCAACCATATTCAGAGAACAGGCGTTTGTGCTATCCCACATTTGAATCGAGCAGCTGAACAGGGAAAGCTTCGGCTATTAAACCCGGTTATGTTTGTATTTGTGTACTTTGTTTATCTGAAACAAAGCTCAGTATTAGGCACCACTGGTTACTGCCAGCTGGGCCCTCACTCCCCAGTCACAGCTGTGCATTTAGCAGCACAGCCTGCAAAGAATGGCTAATTGGAGGCTCAGGCAGAACAAAGCTCACACAGTGGGGCTGGCACAATAGCATTCCTGTCTCAGAATGCTCAGAAGATGGGGTTTATTTTTTTATTCCTCCCCCCTCGTGCCTATAGTACAGCAGAGATCAATAAGTGCTTCTTCTCCCTGTGCAAGCACAGGCTCTTCTACTATTTTTCTCAAAGAACATGCATTTGCACAGAAGTTACATGGGAACAGGCAGAGGCCTGGCAGGGTTGGGCACAGGGTTGTCACTGGGAGTCCTTGAAGTTTTTCATGCCTTAGTATGCATTGTTTATTATTTTTAATCACTTGAGTGAAAATGGTAATTAATACATGTATTAGGTGATACTGTATTGTGAGTTTACATTAAGCTGTAACTGGATCAACACCAACATTCGGTTAGGAAATGTGGCTCACAGTTCGGTTCAGAACCTGAATGTGTGCTGTGGTACACTTGGCAGGTTTTCTGTCTTTCCTGTGGGAAGTGGGAAGTGCCTGGTCAGGAGAGGTGTGATCTGTCCAGGTGTAGGTGCTCAGAGTTGTCCTCTGGATGAGCCTCTCCCCTGACTGTCCAGATAGTCTGGAGAAAACAGCCCCTGACTCAGGTTACTTCTGCAAGTACCTCTCTAATGCCAGACTTGTCAGCTGTGCTTAAATTCCTGGAAAATCCCAGTATGCACCTGTGTATCCAGTTTAATGCTTCATTAATGTTAGCTCATTTTCAGTGTGAAACTGCAAAGAGTAATCATGACCTTTCTAATGCTGCTTCAGGGACAAGTTGTATGAGTGCCTGATCTAAATGTTTTCAGAGATTTTATTCCAAGTTTTGCTTTCAAGTTCATCAGGGTTTGGGGGTTATAATTCCTTGAGGTTTGATCCCTGGTTTGGAAGGGGAAAGCCAGATCCCTATTTCTAAGTCACTGATGAGTTCATCAAGTTGGTAGTGTAGCTGGGACTTAAAGTAACTGAGGCAAGGGCTTTTCTTTCTAAAAGCAAACCTGAAAATACTTATAGTTAGGGGAGAAAAAGGGTTAGGTGTTCTGCTCTAGTCATTGAAAGAGAGAACCATTTAATGCAGTGCACATTTTCCTGCTCAATTCTGTGATTGGTTGAAGTTTGAAGCAGAGTTTGAGGAAGGCTCAGTGCAGGTCATCGTGTTATAAACTCCCTCCCCAGATGTTTTCTGTAAGTTAGACCTCAAAGGTTGTCTTTTCCTTGTGTTTAAAAATCTCCCTGAGTTTACAGTAAGCCTGAACATCTTTTAAACTGGGCAAGAGGAGGTCCCTCTGCTGCGAGCCTGGAGCTGAAAGTGCTGCCCAAACAGAGAAGGCTGATTTTAATGAGGACAGCTCTAATGACTCATCCTGACTCAGGGCCTTTTCATACAGAGTGTAATTAGATCGGGAAGGCAGAATGTGCTGGAGGTCAAAAGTGTAAGTGGAGTTAAGGACAAGAAAGGGGTGAGTTCATGGGGGATGAGCTTGGGTGTCTGTGAAGGCTTTTAGAGGGCAGTGTTGGGGTGGTGGTTTCATTGTGGCTGCTGCTTGGGGTGTTTGGGCTAATATGGCTCTAATTAGTGGAAAGGCAGGAAGGTGACTGAAGGCTGCTGGAATAGGGAAGCAGAACTGTCCTATGGCATCAGTGTGTGCTGTTCCAATATTCAGGTTTTATGAGCAACACCCAAAGCTTCTGTTTTATAAACACTAGGAATGTATAGGCAGGAATTAAATGACATACTGAGCCATAGACATGGTGCTGTTGAAGTATTCAGTCCCTTTCATGTGCCAAGATCACAGCTTGCTTTTTATCTGCTGTGAGTATCACAGCTACACCTTGTGTACTACACAAAGAACAAGGAAAGTACAAGAAAATACTGAGCCTTTGTGCCATGGCCCAGCTAATTGTACCAGGACATTCAGATCTATCTTGAAACCAAAGACCTGTGAACGCCACTCACTAGGATTCAGTTTCACTTGATCTCCAGTTTAGAGAGTTTGTGCTAAAAAGCTGTCAGGAGAAATAATTATCAGAAGTTAAAGCAACCTGAGTATAATGGACTTGTCCAGGGCATGAACTCGGGGAGCTCGACTCGGGGAGCTCGACAAGGAGGCAGTGTAAGTTCCCTGTTTTTCATTGCCTGATTTTTATCCAGTTCCTGCATTTTTAGTGATGCTTAGTGATCCCATTTCATCTAGGCTGTGTTGTGCCAGGAATTGCACAGATGTATGCAAGGAGAACCCTTGTGTTGACAAGTCTGTAGTTGATTTTTTGCAGCCCATGCACGGTGGGGATGTCCAGCACCCCTCTGGGGAAGCAGGCTGGAAAGGGGCTGCAGATCAGGGGGCAGGTAAGCAATTGTTATTACTGCCAGCACAGTGTAGAGCATAAGTATATTTTTTTTTTGAAAAAAGAACCTTTCAGTTGATGTTAAAATATAACAAGCTGAGTTGAAACTCCCTGGATCTTCCCAAGGTTGGCACAGGCAGTTTTGACCCTGTGTGAGGAATCAATTATAATCTTTCTAATTTCACATTCTAAAAGAAACTCCAAGGACAAACTCAGGCTTCCTTTGCTTCTGGTTTGGTTTGGCCAAGCATCATCCAGCTCTGGTATGGATAATAAGGTTCACTGTATGCAAAATAAACCATTTGGTATTCCATTTATTTTTTTTTTATGTAATCCCATTTAATAGGGGAAGCAAATCCCATCTTCTGAGCCTGATGACAGGATCTTGCCTGTCAGACTTTAAGTTCACCTTTGTACCTGTTAGGTTCCACTGAAGCAGTGGGATTACCTTCAAAGGGAAGGATTACAAAGGTTTGACTATGAAACCAGCCATAATAGCACAATTATAGCACACAGCAGGTTGCTGTGCTGTTGCACAAGATTAAAATGCAAAAGCCTGTTTGTAGGGTGACTGATTGTTTTCCCCTCTACATAAAATTTGAAGTACTGAATAGTTATTTGTTCTTATACATGAGAATTTTTTAATGCTATTTTAGAAATTCCATTATAAGGGACTATTTTATATCTCTTCTATGTTTACATAATAATGTATAATTCTTACTATGTGGACACAGAGTTGTCAAGTCTCACAGAATTTGTAATTAAGCACAGTGGAGAATAGCCTTGGGAGCTGTTCCTCAGCTAGAACAGGCTCATCTCTAGCAGCAGAAACCATGTGTCTGACCAAGTCACAGATAGGACCTCCTGATGCTGAATGAGAATCATTTGAGCAGTAGTGCCATGTGCCCTGTCTTTTGTCCCTGTTAAAGCACAAACATGCCTCCAGCTGGACTTCGTGGAGATGATTACAACTGTTTGGGCCCTGCACTTCAGCCAGTTTTCAGTCCCACCTTGCTGTCCATTTGTGTAACTGGAACCTCCTTGGTCTGTGTGGCTGTGATGGGAGGCAGTACTGGAAGCCTTCCTCAGGCCAAGGTGAATCCACTGCTCTCCTTGTTCCCTCAGCTGGTTCTCACTGTAGAAGGCCATCAGGTTGATCAAGCGGATATTTTCCTCCATAAATTCTTGCTGACTGCTTCATTCGTGTTGTCCTTAATATGTTTGTATATGACCTCCAGGATTATTTGCTCCATCACCTTCTGGGGATGGAGTTGAGTCTGAGTAGATCCTCCTCCATGAAAACACAAGTGACACGCTTTTTTTCCCTTTTCCCCCAACCCCACCCCAGCTTGCAGACACCTACTGGCATTTCTGGGTGCATCCTGTCAGGTCCCACATATTTGTGTATGTCCAATTCATTTACAGGTAGCCTAGCCAGGTCTTTCATTGAGGTCTTCCTTGTTCTAGACTTTCTCTCTGGTCTGAGGGGCATGGGATTGCCAAAGGTCAACTTACCAGTAAAGGCTGAGATGAAGAAAGCAGGAAGTACCTTGACCTTTTCCTTATTTTTTGACACTATGTTCCTTGTTCCATTCAGCTTTGGTTTTCCAAACCCCATCACTGCAAGCTCAGGCAGTGCCTGTATGTTCCACACATCCCTGTTTCTGCCTCATTTATGCTTTGTTTTACATCTGAGTCTTGTCAGGAGTCTCGTGTTTACTTTCCTACTACCTTCACTTAACTTCCTGCTCATCATCATGCACCATGCTTGATCTTGGAGAAGGTGATGCCTGAGTATCAACCAGTCCTCCTGAACCTCTAGGCCTATATCCGATAGACTTCCTGCAAGCAGGTCTCTGAAGAGGCCAGAGGTCTCCTCAAGTCCAGGAGATGCTTATGTTGTCTTCCATGCTGTCTCAGTATCCTGAACTCCTCCCTCTCCTGGTCACTGCAGCCAAGGCTGCCTTGACCTTTGCATCCTACACAAGTTCTTCCTTGTGTGTGTGTATGAGGTCCAGCCAAGTGTCTCCTCTTACTGGCTTCTTGAGCATTGATGTCATAGAGGTGTCATCAAGAAAACACTCCAGAAACCTCCAGATGTCCAGAAACCTCCACCTGCCCCTCCAGCAGGTGTCAGACTGGGTGAGTGCTCTGTGAAGGCCAGGACCTGTGAATACTGGGCTTTTCAGAATAGTTTGTCCCAGAGCCCACAAAAGGTTATTTTCTTTTTAGCTTTAAACAACTGATAGGAAATAGTTCAAGATGTAGCTAGTGGAAACACTAAAGTGACTATAATACAATGACATTTGCAGCATGCCTTAGGTCCTTCAGTAAGATTCAAGGACAAGCTTTAAATAAATCAGAACACCACTTGGAAACTTGTGTCAGAAGTTCAGCCCCTAATAAATGATTCAGCTTTGAGGCAGGTCACAGCCACTTCCCCTCCTTTCCCATCTCCCTCTCCCTTCGCATGAATTAAAAAAAGAGAGTGCACTGGAAAAGGATGAAGTGTGGATTCTAGAGAAAATGGAAATCTTTTTCACTGCATAGCAGAGCAGTGTAGGACTCCAGTGTGATGTGCTGGTTTTTGTGGCAGGTTTTGTGCTTGATTACCCCATGACTGTCTGCCCTGCTATTTATTACCAGGACAAGGAGGCACATTGTGAACAGGGCTCTTAATTTTCTTTTTGCCCATTTCCTATTGCTGTACTGGTGTTGAGCAGGCTTGTGCTTCAACTTGATGAGACCAGAATGAAACCATATCCTGAGGAACAGAAGATATTCTCCATCCAAGTGATATATATCCATGTCAGTGGTAGGGTGTTTTAGTTCCCAGTACCAACAGCTGCATTGGAAAAAAAACGGAATTTAAATCTGCTTTGAAAAGGAAAGGGTACATTTTCCTTACTCCTTCAGATACTGGAGCAGTGGAAACTGAAGGCATTTTTGGGAGCTCTGGCTGCTTTCAATTCGTGTTTATTATTTTTGTATAGAGGAAAGCACAACAAGGCTTTTGAAGTACTCTCACTTTGTTCAAGCCTGGAAATCAGACAGCGCAGTCCCAGGCTTCATTCACTCAACTTTCCTGTGCTCTCAGGCTGGTGCTACAAGATGGATCTATTTATGTTTTGCTAAGTTAAAATGCAATGTGTTAACTTGTGAATGTGTGTCAACTGCTCAGTTAAGAAGGGACAAATTGTGTTAAGTCACTGGTGGTTAATACGGAAGCTTAAACCAGCATGGAAGGGTTTTGCTGTTCATGGCCTGTGCCATGGGTTCTGAATCAGAGTGATTGTTCTTGGTGCTACAAGATGGATCTATTTATGTTTTGCTAAGTTAAAATGCAATGTGTTAACTTGTGAATGTGTGTCAACTGCTCAGTTAAGAAGGGACAAATTGTGTTAAGTCACTGGTGGTTAATACGGAAGCTTAAACCAGCATGGAAGGGTTTTGCTGTTCATGGCCTGTGCCATGGGTTCTGAATCAGAGTGATTGTTCTTGGTCATTTCTAGAGTGTCTGTGATTTCTGAAACTTGGCTTGTGAAGTATCAACAGGATCCAGAACTGTTCTTCCTAAGCCATATTTATTTCATGTTTCTGTGGTTTACCTTTGCTGCTACAGTGCTCAGTGTCAACTCTCCCTTCCACAGGATCTCCAGACGTGGGTGAATGGTGCTAATGAAAACGGCTTTGTCCTCGTCTCATTTGGAGCTGGAGTGAAGTACCTGTCAGAAGACATTGCTAATAAGTTGGCAAAGGCTCTGGCAAGACTGCCCCAGAGGGTTATTTGGAGGTAAGTGCAAGGATGGAGCTCCTCAGGGTGCTTTGGAGCATGCTGGTTTCCTGTGGTACCATCTGGAGCTGGAGCTGCAGAAGCTGGAATTGAGACCACATGGGTGGCACAGAGGACCTATCTCTTGAAAAACACTCCTTGTGGAAGTGTTGAAATCCCCTGGCAACAAGGAGGAGCAGTGATTTTGTGGCAGAATAAGGCATGGGTTATTTATACTCCTATGTTAAGTTTATATCCTTGGAAGGACTAGGGACAGTGAAAAGAGTCTGAGGTTATAGCATCTGTAACATACTGTCATCACTTCTGATAAAGAAGCCACCCTAGGGGGCTAGAATGAATACTGCTGATTAAATCCTAGCTTTTTTTCTTTTTTCCCCTCGCTTTTTTAGGCCACTTGTTCTCTTTTGCCTGTAAACATAGACTTCCATTATTGCTTTTCTCACTTGGGTTTTTTTCCTTTTAGAAACTGGAAGAAGAAAAATCTGCAGAAGTCAAAATCAGTAATAAGCTTTCTCAGCCTCTAAAAACATCTTGAGTGGCACTCTCAACTCACTGTAAAAACCCTGAAACTGCTTAGGTAGCTCTGCTTCATGTGGAGCATCACTTTGCAGTATAGTTTGGAGGAGTTCATGTGAGCCATTGGATTCCACATAGTCAGTGTCTTAAAGTTCATGCCTGCTGTCCCTGCCACACTGTCAGAGTTGTATTAACAGTCTACTTAGCAGCCTGTTCCCTGCCATCTCTTAGGGAATGGCCTCACTGCTGTGTGGAATTGAGGTAATAAACCCCACTAATGAACAGGAAAATGGAAGTTCTTCAGGCAGTGGCACAGAACCTGTGGAAGTTGTAGTAAAGATCACGTCAGGATTTTTTGGGGTAGAGCCATTGTGGTTTTTTAGTCACCCCACAATATTGCTTGGCTTCCAATTAATGGTTAGTCGCAATTGATTTTAGTGCTTTTATTTTGGTTTGTCCTTTTATTCTGTTTTCCCTGGAATATTTCTCTGCAGGAATTACCTGCTTTTCATAGTAAATAAATCAATTTTAACAGATTTTTCTTGAGAGCAGCTATTTTAGTGCAAACTCAACAATTTCAGTTGAAGCCTTCTGTTGAAATTTAACTTTTTTTTTTTTTTTGCTACTGTTTCCTTAATGCTTTTTTTGTTCTGTTTTTGTTATCTGCAATCTGTGATCTGCTGAATGGCTTTTGGATAAGGGAGCCCTTTGTAGTTCTTTATATGCTTCTGATTACTTGAGGCCTAGTTAAAGCCCAAACCAGTAACATAATTTATTTGCTTTTCTATGACTTAGTGTAAATACTGTAGGCTTTTTTCAACATGTGGAATGTACAGGCCAGTTCTAAGGATGGATGACTTGCTTAGTTGGGAATGTGTGGGTGAATTTCTTGAAGCTAGTTCTAATGCTCTCTAATAACCAGGATATTTATAAGTTGTTCGGTGTTGTCACAAAATAGCTCTGTCCTTTAGTAGCTTTTTGGGGTTTTTTTAAACTATGTTTCCATTTGATTTTATTGGTACAGGTTTTCAGGAAACAAACCAAGGAATTTAGGCAACAATACGAAGCTTATAGAATGGCTACCACAAAATGACCTCCTTGGTGAGTATCTGTTCTCATCATATATTGCTGCTTCTCACTGGAGTTCAGTTTGCTCTTCTAAAAACATTCTGCTGGATTAGCAGTTATTATAAAGTCAGGGTGACTTCTGCCATGGCAAGCATCGAGCAAGAATATAGAATTAGGATTTGAAGATGTTAAAATCAAGCACTTTTCTGATGTTAATTGTCTTTCCCTGATAGTAATTTCATTTCTTTCCTTAAGTTAGTAGGGTGGAAGGACATAGTCCAAAGACTATTTGGCCTGATAAATGGGAAAAAACATGGTCTGGTGTTGACTGGCCTCTTCAGGGCACAGTCTTAAAGCTGAGCGTACAGAATTGGTTCACACTGCATCAAAACAAACCTTGGGGGCCTGTGAATCCTGTTGTACACCTGTTTTAGTCCAAGAAAGCTCTAACCCAGCTCAGGCACATGTTGCAAGCTGACAATACCCTTTCTGTTACACTAACCTGAGATGCTCCACGTTCTCAGGTGCAGAGATGAAACTTGATGTTTGATTATCCCCTCCCTTCCCTGTCGAAGGGTAGCTGAGTCCTTTGCAGATCTGAGGGGCCATGGAATATTCTGTCTGTCTCTGGGATACCTGGATGTTTGTGTGCTCCCTAAACAGCTCCAGTAGGCACTGATGAATTAATTAAGCATCAGTATGTGTATGTGTGAGCTGCAGTATTTATCCTAACGCAGTGATTAGGCAAATGACTTCTAAAGGGGCAGGTTTGTTTTGGTTACGGAATTGCTCTGAGGCAGTCTGATGTTTCCATTACAGGAGGTTGTTATCGTGATTGTCAGATCTTGCTAGCCCGAAGTAAGGCATGTGAAGCTTTGGAGAGAGTGTAACATCAGTTGTCCTGTCATTAAATAACTTGTATTTCACACAAAAACGTGCTCTCCCTCGCTCATTTGTACTGCTAAACCTGCTGTAGTCACCACCTGCAGCTACTCAGGAGGAAGCAATGCATATTAACTACTCCGTTAATCATTTCGCACCACTCATACACGCGAATTTTCTTTGCTTTGGCTGTTCCCTCTCTTAGAGTATAAGGAAATCACTTAACGCATGAGGAGTTTCAGTAGAGTGGATTAAGGGACAATTTGAGAATAAGTTGCATTATTACTGCCTGAGTTGCAGCCATAGAAACACAGTGACAAATGTCTTGTACCCAGGTGCTTCAGTAACTTTTTATTAAGGAGATATCAATGCATTTTTTAACCTTCTGTTTCCAGGTCACTCTAACATTAAAGCTTTCCTTAGCCATGGAGGTTTGAACAGCATTTTTGAAACCATGTACCATGGGGTCCCTGTGGTGGGGATTCCTCTTTTTGGAGACCATTATGATACCATGACTCGTGTGCAGGCCAAAGGCATGGGAATACTGCTCAACTGGAAGACCATGACTGAGAGTCAACTGCATGAAGCCCTAGTAAAAGTTATTAATGATCCCAGGTATGGAATTGAGTGGTTGTTTATGGGTTGAATGTGGCCGTACAGAGCTTGTGTGCAGTGGAAAAATACTGCCTGTTGGGATTTATCTGTGTGTACAGTTGGGGCAAGTCTGTGGGTGTTTGTCCCATTTTCCAAGATTACCCAAGGGCTGTGGTTTCTGTGTAGGTGCTGGGTTTGTTGCTCAGGACCAAAACTCAACTGTGTCACTTGCTCTTTGTGGCAGTTGCCATGTGGAGAGCAGAGGGGTTATGGAAACAAACCTGTCCTGACTTATTCTTGGTTTCAGACCAAGGTCCCTCTGTGTCTCCCTTGATTATTCCATATTAGCAGTCTGACTGTTGTGCTGCCCAAGGGGCCTGGAGCAAGATACACATACATGATTTGAGTTGTAGTTTCAAATATGGAGATATTAAAAAAGAGTGGCTCCAAGTCCCACGATTTGATTAAAAAAACCCAAAATTATAATATTTTCCTGTTCTAGGTAGTAATAATTATTTAAAGTCCAGGAATGTAATTTGTGTTTGTTGCAGTGACAATATTCTAACAAATTATTATGGATATGAGGACTCCAGTCTGGTTTTTAAAATATATTTTTGTTACTCATGTGGAATAAATAGAAGCCCCTGAACTGGCTTTCATAACTCTTCCTAATTCCGGCAAACCAGTTTTCTCAGGGATATTCAAGTGCAAAACCAGTCACTTCCCAGCTTTGTTCTGACCTGTTTTACACACCTTTGCTCCTCAGACCATCTCCGGATTAAAAACAATGAGGTGTTAGCTGGCAATATATTGTGTGGGGCTAACCCCAGCTTTGGAGCATGGTGCTGCTGATGCCTCTTGGTTTCATGGGAGCAAAGTCTTCAAGCAGTGCTTGCCCTGGGGAAGCAGAATCCTGTGCAGAGCTGAGTGGCAGAGCCACAGCGAGGGGGGATGTCTGTCAGTAGAGAAACCTCGATAACATCAGTTGCATCACCTTTCCCTTGTGCAATTACCCTTAGTGTAAAGGCAAGTCTTGTGTAAATAACCTGTCGACCCTGCAGCTGCAGTGAGGGAAGAGAGGAGGAATTTGCCGTGGTCAGTTGCTGGGGTGAAAACGAAAGGTTTTGGGTGAAACTCTGGACTCAAACGGAAATAGTTTATTGCGAAATGAAAACCAAGTTTCTCCTTCTGAGTTTCTCTAGTAATTCAATTGCACAAGAGTATAACATGATAATCTGCCCTTTCTTCCCTCTTTTTTTTTTCTCCCCCCAGCTACCGGCAGCGGGCCCAGAGGCTGTCTGAGATTCACAAAGACCAGCCTGGTCATCCCGTTAACCGGACTGTGTACTGGATTAACTACATCCTCCGCCACAACGGAGCCCAACATCTACGTGCCGCTGTTTACAGCATCTCTTTCTTTCAGTATTTCTTACTGGATATTGCCTTTGTTGTACTAGTGGGTGCTGCCTTACTTTATTACCTTTTGGCCAGGATAACAAAATTCCTCTGCAAACAGAGCAAGCAGCTCTGGTCAAATGACAAGCATAGCGCTGTTAATGGACACTACCAGAATGGGATCCCCAATGGCAAGTATAGAAGAAATGGCCACATTAAGCATGAAAAAAAGGTGAAATGAGCCAACCACCCCTTGTAAAGTAGTAATGAATCAGATCAGTAATCGAATTTTATCGCTGTAACTTAGTCTAACAACTACTTAAAACCTCAATAAGCAGTTCTAACACTCCCCTTCAGTATGTAATATTATGTGACAAAATTCTACGGAACTAAGAGAAGTCTTTAAAAAAAAAAGCAACAGCAAAGCAAGCACAACCTAAAATGGAAAATATTTTATTCTTAATACTGATGCAGAGAGGTTATTTTGGCACTGAAGATTTTAGAAGCCTTAATTCTCTAAAGTTCTATACAATGACCGTATTTATGACTTTTCAGTTTTTCCAAGCTCAATGTGTGTGTCCCAAACGAGGAGAGGTTTCTTTTTATTTGCAGAGGTGTTCTCCTTTTATTTTTTTATTGTTATTTTAATATCCCCATCCTTTTAGCTGAGAGAACTTTAGTGCTAGCTCTGTGTTCCCTTTTGTGGAAGGTTCAACATGTTGTGTCAGAATGCTGTCTAAAACACAAGTTATTTTGCCCAGTCTTTATGCAAGAAAAAGCAAGCTGTGAACTGAACACAGACATTAAAAAAAAAAAGAAATACTCTTAATGAGCACTGAAGAAAAATGGCAAAAATATGTACTTGTTCTGCTGATAAGCTGCATGACTCTTCTGCTCGCTACCAGTACTTTGGAGAAAAGGGTCTTGAGCAAGACTGCAGAATGTCCTGATTTTAACTTAGGCAAAATTTTGTTGTCTTTTTCTGCGTATATAATTTATGCCACAAAAATATTAGGGAGTTCTATTTCAGTTCAAAATATGGCTGTGTGGGAAGTAGATTTGCATAATTAAGCAAACCAAGTGAAACAACAACACAAAAGGACAAAAGCCTGAGAAAATCTAGCCCTGTGCTTAGTGCAGAAGGTTTTGTAATGGCCCAGAGCTGTGCAGAATCGAACCACTCCTTGGGGTTGGTTTCAAAAGAACAAACCCCAGCAAACAGCAAACACCCTGCACCCCTCCAGAGTTGAATGTCTTTCCTGTTAATTCTCCTGAAGTTCTTTCTAAATCGCAATGTTGTAGATGTTCTCTTTCAATGGTTGTACCTGGAAAACAAATATTACCTTCTATTAGTCTGGGCCACGCAATCCATGTTCCACATAGTTGCCAATACGAGTTCCGCGCTGTCCGGGCGGGTGACCAGCCGTCCTGCCCGGGGCTGGCAGGACACCTGGGGTGAAGCCTGACCACCCATGGTTTGTGGAGGTGGTGGTGTCTTCTCCCCCCCTCGCTGCAACAATCTCCTTCAATCATTGTCGCCGACACGGGACGCTGGCGGTGGTGTGTGCACCGAGGGTGGGACGCCGGGCGTGCGGAATCATTGCTGCC
>NW_008676112.1:16955-37521 GCF_000695815.1 Acanthisitta chloris
GTCATTCTGTTTACTTGGAATTTGCACTACACACGTTGTGAGTGTATGCTTTATTTATTTGTAGTTTGAGATCCCATGCCTGAAAGAGAAAGGAAAGGAACCCATTTACCTAGTGTTGCTCACTAACATGGGAGGAGTTGGGATGCTGACGGGATGCTGAGATCATCTTCATACACAGTGATGCAATATTTCACTATCATTCCATCAGGAGCCTCGATCCTATAGCAATAAATAACAGTACAGATACCTTTCTAATACACAGTACAGCTCCTTGTACTGCTTTCTGAATACTTGAAGAAAACGGTATTATAAATAAGCCTATTAGCTATACCTTTTTACAATCTCGCAGTTCGTGGCAACTAAAGCAGCACACAGAGGCGATGAATGGTGGGATGGTAAGAAGACTTAGAGTGTATGAATGACTTGGTTTAAATGTGGGGGGGGGTTTGGCATTGAAGAAGGTACAAAAGCACTGACCGGATGATTAAGCATAATTTAATCTCCACTGTGATAAAACTTAAGCAATAAACATGGATTTAATAGAGAAATTCTGTTGTTGGGAGTATATTTTTGTTGCAGTGAATGCTGGTTATCTCAAAGGACCCAGTGTGTGTGTGTAATGCAAACTTGGATGCTGATTAGGATACACAAGTTCTTTCTTGGTACATACTGTGGTCCCCAATATGTATTTGAAATCAAACATTATTATACTTTGTGAACATAGATCTATTTCCTGTAGGAGCTCTGAATCAATTGAAAGACTAAATGCTTAACCTCATTTCTTTTTGTAAGGCAGTGACAGTTTGTTAAAGTTTGTGGGTATTCTTGGTGGTTTTTTCTGAGTGTTTATACCCATTTTTTAAGAACCAGAACTAAAAGCACTTCTGCTGCGATATTTGAGGAGATAATTGATTTCTGAGCTGTCTCTGCAGAAGTCCCTGGGCAGCACAGCACAGCTGTGCAACCTGCAGTCCTCACACTTTCTAAACAGGCTTTGTTGCTCTTACAAATATCTGTGTGAATAAAAAGAAAGGTAACTGGAGCAGCTGCAATAAATCTATTTTGTGGGCAGAAGCAGCAGACAAGAAACAGTCACATAAGTATATAAGACAGGAGCCACTTGCATAAAGATCTTCCAAGAAGCTCCAGATGCCTGAGCACTCACCATAGATTTTGGTATGCTGATTTCCTTTGGCTCAGTGCTTCAAGGAGAAAGCAACCATAAAACCCAGACAGTTTAATTGCCACCTACAGAAACAAGTTCTGGAGATGTTTAATAGGTATTGAGAGTTTAACAAAATCAATGCATTTGCAGTTTTTTCTTAGTCTCCAGATTGCTTGGAAAGCCAGGTTTTCTGTGTTCCTCTCATCTGTTCTTGAAAGATCCCACTTTACCCTAACTTGTTGGTGCTCTGATTTATTCTGTGGCATGGTAAGTACACAGTATGTACTGCAGTTGGTTGGATCTGTGCACTGGTAGTGAAGAGACACATTTGAAATACTAGTGCATGTGTGTATGCATTTAAGCGAAAATGTATTATTATCTTATTTCCAGGGTGCTAAATTTCCTCCTTAATTTGTGTGGGTACCTACAAGTAACAACTTAACTGCTTTCATATTTCAGCAGATGTCAGTTCTTTTAATAAACTCCTGGGGGTTTTTTTTGGTGTCTTAACAAATGCCTCATCACCCTTGCTGTACACTAGGGATGGCCAGTGGTCAACAAACAGGTGTGAGTCTTCTTTCCAGTGACACATTTTTCAGCTCAGAAGTATTGTAATTTTTCCCTTGGCATATGTTTGTCTTGGGAAGAACTTGTGTTTCAAGATGGATATAACAAATCCAATATTAAACAAGAAGGACCTGTGGTGTTTTAGCTTGTGCATTGAGATAAACAGTGCACATGGTTTCAAGAACTGGGATTATCCAATACTGCTCTTTTATGATTCCCTGACATGGTAATACTCTCTGATTTCCAAGCAAGAAAGCAACACCTCTAATGAGAAGGTTTAATTAGGTAAATGAGTCTCTGCAGTTGTGTTGCTGCTCTTTACAACGTCTAGGTGTGTTACAGAACAAAGGTGACAGCTACCCTGTTGCACTTGGGTTTTGGCAGTTGTGTTCAGGGGGTTTATTTTTAACAGTTCACAAATAGGATTAAGATCTTGTGAAGGAAAAGAGGGATTTTCCTCACACAAATTTCGTGTTTGCTTTCTTCTCATTATCTTGTTAGTGTTGTAAAGAAAACCAAGTAATTAATTATTCTTACTCTGGTCCAGCAGCACTGGTAGGAGCAAGGTTGTTCTATTCAGAAAGACCATAATCCTTTCTTTCATTTGGGTAATTAGGAAATGAAGGGGAGGAAAAACCTCAAACCCAGCAACCTCACAGCACTCCCCAGGTACATTTGGGTGCATATTCCAGATTGGCACTGTGGACACTAATAAGTTCACTTTTTGCCGTAGGAAGTGAACATTCCTGTGTTTCTAGACACAGGTTGGTGTTGGAGCTCAGCCAATGTTGAAATGAGCCAGGCTGCTGAAGGAATGTTAAAAGGTGTATTTAAAAATACATGTGTAACTCCAGACCCAATCACAGTACCAGGTCTGAGTCTGTAGTCACCTGTCTGATCAATACTGGTTATTATGCACTGAACGGAGCAGACAGTCTTAAAAGAAACTGAATTCATCTTCCAAGACAGCTTTTTGCCACTGGCTGGTAAATAGCACAGTTGGGGCATAGTTTTCCTAATGAAAATTATACCTGGGGGGGGGGGTATAAACCTGATTTAATTAGGGGTGTGTGTGTTTTCTCTTAAACAAAAACCAACTGATGTTAAATTTAGCTGCACTGTAAAAAAAACAAACCCAAAAATCAGTATGCTGTGCTTCTCTGCTTTGGTCTTCTCAGCCACTCTGTAATAAAACACAAATTACTTGGAAATTATTGTATTTCACATGTGTTGAGGGGACAGAAGCTTGAGCAGTAATTAGGGAAATCTCAGAAAGGATTTGCTGGAAGTTACTCTTGTCGTCATGAGTGCATTGTGGCTAAGGGCATAGTATCCTAGAGCTGGTTAGGTACATTAGGCTTATATAATTTAGGTGTTTTACAGTAGTTAGGAAAATGGAGAGATGTGGAATACCAAAACATTCTTGAGGCTGCCGCCTTACTGCCACTGTAAATTTTGTTTGACCACAAACTTTGCATTGGGTACTTCTGATTTACATGGCATGTGGTCAATATTCAGCAGTCCAAAGCACTGATGAACCATGCAGTCCTTGCTCCCAGCATTACCCCATCTCACCATATTGAGAAACAACTGAAAAATCCTCTTCTCAAGGTTCTGTCTTCATCAGGGCCTTTCTGTAGAGCAGATGTGGAGACCCAAGTGCTTGATAGAGAAGAAGTAATTTTGGATGCTGGTCTATAAGAAGGTTTTTGCATGAGGGACTGACACTGGAATACATCTCACAGTGGGTATAGCTCTGTACTGACAGTGATGACACAAGAGATGGAGTTACTCTAGTGTGCATCCATTTAACTTGTTGTTCTTGTGATTGATTATGGTGTGACAAATACAAGTTTTCCTGGAGTTTGATACAATTTTCAGTATTTGGCTCCATGCCTGCATATATAAGAATCACTTCAGACAAACCAACAATCAAAGTTTTAATTTGGTATCTATGTTTTTAATCTGTCCTGAAAAAATGAGGTCTTGCCAGATCTCATCAACCTGGGAGGTGACTTGTAAGGGCTGCAGTAAGTAGGTAGGTATGGACAGTTGCCTCCTTCACAAAGAATCTTTCCTTATGGAAAACAAAAAGGTGAAGTGAGACGAGATCACAGGGGGTTGGAGATGAATCTGAACTGTTTCTTCCAAAGTGAGGAATTTCCTTACCCCACTTTACATGACACAGTGTTGCACTGAGTGGGCTCTGCAGTGTAATCATTAACTGGGGAGAGATACAAGCAGCGTTTTATGTGTTTATCCGTGCTGGCATTGCAAGAAAATGCAGAATTACATCAGGGGTTCACAACCAGAAGGGACAAAGGTGAAGAGGGAGAGACACTAAGGTGCTGGTTGGAGATGAGCTGCAGTTGGTATCCAGATATTCCGCATCCTCTTGGATGTCTCTGTGTTTTTACCTCTCCTAGGGTGGCTAAAGTTTACCCAGCCATTCTCCACTGCAGAAAGATGTACTGAATTCCTCTGGCAGCTTGAAAGGAAGAAAATGTTCTCATTCCAAACACAAACAACTTGTTTACTTCTTGAAGCTAAGCAGCAGATATGTGATAATCTCAAATATAGGCTTTGAATAAATTCCCTTCTTCAGCTCCTATGAGATTCAGAGCAAGGATAAGATTTTTCAGCTGCAGGAGGTGCCGACTGAGAAAGATCTTAATAAAGATAGCAAATATATATAGGAAAACAGAGTTCTATAAGGAATTAACACATTTGCCTATATTTATAGGAGGCTTTTCTCTGTTGTGCCGTGCTTTTCTTGGCTTAACTTTAATGCCTCTTCTTCTAGATGTTTCTGTATGTTCCTTTTTTAGGGATGTTTCCTTTCTTTCTGAAGTTTGTGTATGTTTTTTGAGGATATTGAGTGTTGATTTGCCACTTTCCCAAAGCCCCTTGGCATTTACCTGTTCTCCTGGTACTGCTTTCTTGGATAACTCACCTGGGGACACCATAACTGTGCTGGAAGCAGGTCCAATAGCTCCATCCCAACTCTGCTTGTATGGAAGGCTTAGGTAGTTCTCTGTGCCCCATGTATCCTGGCTGGGCTCTGTTGGCTTTGGGGTGGAGATGGATTCGCCCCAGGGAACATTTCCAAGCTGAAATCTGAGTTTGGTCTTTTGATTTCACAGCAGATAAGACCTTTCAACGCTTTGAGCCTCACCCGTGAGCTTCTTGATGAAAGAAGTGTTTATTTTGCTTTCCCTTTGTTTGTTTTGGCTCTGCAGCTTCTGTCTGGTGGTCTGGAAAAAGGTGCAATATTGAGGCTGTTGGTGATGCTGCAAAAAGCTTGGCAAGGAGATGCTTGAATTAAAAATCTCTGTTACTTTCGCTGAAAAAAAAGGTTATAGTTTGTTTTGTGGTTTTGTTGTTTTGTTTTTAAGATAAAATGTTACGAATTTGGAGTGTGATTGATTGTGGAGAACAGCAAAGGGAAGAATTTTTTCCTGGATCCCATCACCTGTTACTTAGGTGCAAGAGCTTTATCTGTTCTCTTTCAAGGACTCCTTGCCCCTGACCACCCTATGCACTGCAGCTCTCTGCCTCATTTGTGTACTCACGTCTGTTTTTGTGGTGCACCATAAACAAAACTGGTGAGAAGATCCAGGTTGCAAATAACCCTGTGGGAATAAATCCTAGGTCATTGCCTGTCTCTTTCAGAGCAGCCTTACAAAAGCTGATGGAGCAGTGGAGAAAGCCAAGGGTAAGGAATGTCACTTAATGAGGGGCAGGACTGTATGAGTCCATGCTTTTTGCAGAAAGGCAGATGAATCCACACCTGTGTGTGGGACTTAGCATTCCTGAAAGACTCATCAGCTTCCTTAATCGTTTGCTCTGGTTTTTCTAAGTATGTGTTTAATGGACATAAAGGGAACAGCACCTCAAGCTGACAACAGAAAACATTCCAGCCTATCCATAGGACCCTGATGGGATTGCTGTAGGAAACTAAGTGCATAGGGCTAAAAAAAGCCTTTTAGTTAAGAAGGTTGAAGCAACATGAGTAAAACTTCTTGTTGTGGCAAACATTGTCATCACTGATGAAGTCAGATCATTGTCCTCCCCCAAAAGTGCACCCTGTGGCTCTCCTCAGGTCAAGTTATTCCAGGATGCAATCTTCAACAGTGCACAGAATTTGCCTCGTTCTGCTCCAAGACAGAAGGGACTATTTCTGCCAGACGTTGGTTGATCTTGGGTGATACTGTTTTCTGTGTAGGTGTCCTTATGGATCCCCCCTCATGTCCTTCCCCTCTCACCCACATCACTCCCTTGTGCTCCTGGCTGTGATGCAGGGCAAGGCAGGTGGTCTGTGCCATGCACAGGTTGGGGTGCTGGGATGGCTGTGCTGCAGGTGCCTCCTGGGATGAGAGATTCCTTTTCTCATACTAATGACTGAGAACATTCTCTACATCCCAGTATGGGAGTGGGAAATGGAAGAGCTGCAGGTGTGAAGGGATTTAACCAATGTATAATTTTGGCCACTCTTAAGATTAATTTTCCAAGCCTTTAGCCTATAAACTCTCAATTTCAACTATATTTGAGGCTGAGTTACTTGAATGACCCTTCAGTGTCCATTGAGGATCTGGGTGCCAAGTGATGGGTCCTTATGCCTCCTGTATCCACACAGTTCAGAAACTTCTCAGCACAGAACAATTAGTTCTTAGGCTGGGAGATCTGTGAGAACACTGTGTCCACTCCCTGCCAAATGCAGGACCATGAAAAAGTATGCTGGGTGCTATGTTAGACAGATGATTACTCATTTCAAGGTAGCAGTCATGCAAAGCCAACCGGTGTATTTCTTATTTAAATTTTTTGTGAATTTCAGTTGAGCTGAATACCAATATTCCCACAACTACTGAAGCATTGCTGCCATCTCCTCACTGCCTTTATTTGCATTTTCCCCCTAATGCTTGGCTTCACTCCATAAGAAACATGGAGACACAAGCATCTCCCGGAACAATCCCTGCTTGACAGGGGTTCACCTCCACCTCCCCAGCACTGATGCCATGAAATACCAATGTGGGAGACACATGCAGAGAGGTTACATCCGTGGGAATGGGGGAGAAGGTGCTGTCTTTATCTGTGAGGTGGTGAAATGAGGTGTTGAAGGCTGACTGAGCCTTTTGTGCTGTTTGGGTTTTGTGGTTAGGTTGCTACAGCGTGGGCTTGGCTCTGCTCAACCAGCTCAAGAACGGGTCAGTAGCTGAGGCGGTACTGGGCCAATATCCAACTCCAGAGCGAGCTGGTAAGGGAGATGTGCAAGATTTGCTGGAATTACAGGAGGAAGGAGCCATCAGCAAACAGAGGCAGTGTGGGCTGTGTGGTTGAGAATGGCTGGGTGTTGGCATCCGGTATTTGTGGCAGCTGAGGCTGCTGAGGTCTCAAGAGAGCTCTTCTGCAGGGGTTGGATGGGCTTTAAGATAAAGCCAAAGAGGTCATGTCTAATCAGCTACTGGGGGTCAAGGTTGCCTTCACAACTGGTGCACATCACCTGCACAGTGTTTCACAGAATGGATGAGGACAAAGGGGAGTACAGAGGGTCATCTGGACCAACCTCCTTGCTCAAGCAGAGTTCCCTGGAGCATGTTACTCAGCATTGTGTCCAGATGGCTTTGAATACCTCCAGGGAAGGTAACTCCACAGCCCCTCTCTGGGCAGCTTGTTCCAGCACTCAGTCGTTTGAACACTGCTCTTTGCTCCTGGCATTGCTGAACCCCTGGGTTTGTTGACACTGAAGGTATCGATTTCAGGGAAGAAGAAGCCAATTCCCGGCTGGTTCAGACAAACAAAGGCTGAGAGGAGCTAAGCTTACACAGCAACACAGTGGGGACAAAAAGGGCTTGGGAAGGTGTTTTAGCCAAGGAATGATCCTATGAGACAAGGACAGATGGGTAAAAGTTGGCCAGGAGAATGTGGAAGTGTTCAAGGCCAGGCTGGATGGGGCTTGGAGCAACCTGGTCTAGTGGAAAGTGTCCCTGCTCATGGCAGCAGGATGGAACACAACAGGCTTTATGGTCTCTTTCCACCCAAACTGTTCTGTGATTCATTCTGTGATTGAGGTTGGCAATTTTCTGATTTTATCATGCTGTTGTTTAAGTATTGTTACAGGAGGAAAATGCTTCTTGGTTTCACCCTGGAGCTTGATAAAATTGCAGCCAGTCCCTCTTGCTCACATGTGGACTGGAAAACCCTTTCCATATCACTTTTGAGCATTTCTGGGCTTGGAAATACTTCTGTATTTCCCAGCATCACCTTTGCTTCTCTCCATCTGCTTCCAAGGGTCTCTTTGCTCAGAAATGGTGTGATTTGGCTTTAATAAGACATTTTAACAGGCATAAGCCTAGAAAAAAACTGTTCCTCAGCCTAAGCCAGTGGTTTTGATTGAAATTCCAAAATTGCAGTTGATGGCATTTTCTGAAATTTATGTTAATTTGTGTTTCTCATTAGAAATAAACTTTTTCTTCTTTTAAGGGGGTGAGGAAGACTAACAAACCTGTGTATCTCTGTTCATGTGTCAGCATCCTCGTCTTCCCTGCCAGCCTGTCTCCCAGTGCCTGGAGGTGCTTTTTTTCTGGGGCTGGAAGCAGCAGCATCCCACAGGGGCTATTCCCGCAGCAGGGCTGCATTCCCTACAGACGGACTGTTACGAGATTCTCTGCTTTTTCCCCTCCACCTCCCTTCTTGACTAGGCTTTTCCACGCCTCCTCTCCCGCCGTGGCCGGAGCTGCGCTGCCACCTGGCGTCGCGATCGCTGCTGGGAGCGGGGAAGGAGCAGCCGCTCCCTGGAAAAGTGTGTTCCTGCTGCCTCTCGGGGCTGTTTTGTCTTCAAAAAAAAAAACACAACCAAAACAAACCCATCAACAAACAAATATCCTCGAAAAAGAAAACAGCAAAAGCATGGAAGCAGAGCGACATTGTCGGCATTTCCCAGGGAGCTGGAGCTGCCTCCTTGGGAAAGGGTTTTATTGGACATTAGATTGGTTGGGATTTGAGCCCTTCTGCAGTATGCTTTTCCACATCCCTTTTTCATGTCCCTTTTCCTTAATGTGGATGATAGTACTAAATCCAGTGGAGCCCTCCGTGTGTTACCTTGCTCCCAAAGGATCCCTGTGGTTTAGGAGATGTGTTCTCACTAGTTTCCCATATTCCCATCCCCACGTTGTGTAGGTCTCTGAGGGCAGAATTAGACCTCTGCTCTTAGAAGCAGAAGTCACAGCCATTAACATGCCTGGCTTTGGAGCTGAAGGCTGGGGAAAGATAAGGATAATACTTATTTTTCTTTAGAATAGTGTGACATTTCTCTCCTTTACAAGGAATCTGCCTGGTTAATACTAATTGCTGAGTTTGGGTATTGCTGGTTTCTGGGTTGGTACTGCGACTCCAAAGAGTCTCCTCATATGTAATCCAGGCAGAGCCTTGCTCCCGAGGAATCACTGCTCAGGAGTACTTCCAGGACAGAGGGGTGAATCACAACTGCTTTTCTGAAGCATAAAGTAACAGGATCACTCCTGTTTCCACTCTGCTTCCTCACAAATCATCGGCCATCATCGGCCTGTGGCACCTTGTGACAGCCACCTCTGACCTGCCCTTTACCCCAAGGGTGGCTTGAGCAGTACCACCACTGCCCAAAGGGATGCCTGGGGACTAGATACCACTGACTCCAGCTCTGCAAGGATTCTCTTCCAGCCCTGCCCTGGCTTTTCTTCCGAGTGCACTGGAGCTGTACTCAGAGCTGCTGCTCTGCAGAAAGCCAGATCACGCTGAGCGCTGTAACCCAATACAAGGCAGCGATTCAGGGACATGTTTCTGTTGATGCCACACAGCACAAAGGCACAATTGAAGTGGAGCAGGGAATCTCAGGGATGAAATTGCAGCCCGTACATTGTGCTGAGGATGGGGCCTTGTTTCCCTAATCTGCTGCGGTGGTGTCAGTTTTAAATCCGAAGAAAAGAAAATTTGGATGTAAATGCAGCTGGGAAAGGAGTTACTGATGGCAAGGAAATGTGATATAAAATTATAGCCAGGATGTGCAGGCAGAGATTTATTTGGGATGGGGGAATCACATGCATGCATGCACCCCCATGTCCCCAGGTCACCACTTTCAGCTTTGAGAAATAGGGGTGATCTTAGGCAGGGTTGATTTCAAACTACACAAGGTTGCCTTACCCCTTAATTCTACTGCATCCTCACTCCCAAATGTGTGCATGTTGTTAAAACACTAATTTTAAATTGAGGAAGTCCTCACCTTCCTGGGTGTTTTCTCAGTGCATTTTTCTCTCCCTATAATTTTATTTCCTCTTCCTGTTTTCTCAGTAAATTTTCCTTTGCAAGGATAGCATAGTGTATTAAATAAGTTATATAATCAGATATGAAGTGTTGAAGGGTAGTTGCTTGTTCAACTTCCGTGTATTCCTTTCCTCTGCCCTAACTCAGGAAAGATGCAGATGAGTCAGGGAGTGAAAATCACCCAATATCACAAATGATGTGTTGCTCCTGATAAATTAACACACTGACCTCCTCAAGGCAACTCTGAAGGTTGTTCAGAGCATCAGTGACATTGTTGAATTGCTTTGCTGTGACATCCATCTTCAACCTGCAGTAGTTTAGAAGAAGTGAGTTAATACTTGAAAGGCTGATGAGGGAATTCTGCTTGACTGGACCTTGTTCATTATGAAGTACCTGGGAATTTTTTGTTTCTTAGAGAGATAGTAGAGAGCTGATATTTTACACTGAAAAAAACCCCAGCTGCAATAATTTAGTCAACACAGACAGTTCAGAGCCAGGGTATTCTGAGATCCTCTTTTTAGACAGAACATGGAAAATATCCCATGATCAACCATTCCTCTGAGATTTCAGATGCATTTCAATCCACAAAGTGAGGGGAAGGTACTCCAGGTTTTATAGCTTGTGCAGCACCTCAGGTTTTTCTTCAGCAGAAATGAATCAGACCGTCACAGAAGTGAAGAGCTTTAATTCTAACTTCTTCTTTCCATTTAACCTCTCTCCAAACCATTGTTCCCTGTCAGTGCAGCTTATTGTGAGACAATTTATACAATTCCTCCCAGGACACATTCCCTCCTGATTTGCTTTTTGCTTCAAGCTTCATTAATACAGTGGGATATTTACCTGTACCAGAATATGCACTTTGACTGCTTATGTATAGGAAAAACTATTGCCAAGGAGATGAAAAGCTATCCTAGGGATAGCCTGAAGCTCTAGGGGCTGGCTTTGACTCACAACTTTTTGCCTGTTAGAAAAGCTGCCCTGCAAACACAGAAGCGGCAAAGATGCAGGTTCATCATGGCATTTGGGAGAGGATAGAAAGGTTGGAGAAAAAAACGGGGACCTAATTTTCCTGCTACAGCTGATCTCTGTGAAGCTATTCCCCAAATCCTCACCCTTCTGAAATGAATTCTAATGTTTTGAATTCACTGTCTGTCTGTACTAAAATGTTTGTTACCTGTGGTGAAACTGCTGTGGGAACAAGTCATTTGTGATACAGAGTGGTTTTAAAAACTTCTAATTTATTTTGCATTGTCTGTTGGCATTTTAATAGGCTTCAGGCTGGAAGTTTAATCTGTAAAAATGTGTGTCAGGTGGTTGATGAGTATAAATTGCTGAACAACAGAGGCCTGTGAGGATGTAGCAGAGAGACAGCTCTGTCTTCCATATTGAGGAGCTGGAGTGTGAAATTAAGCACATGGTTTTGCAACCTTGTTATTTTGCCTTGCATTGCTTGGAGTTTTACTGCTGCAGACATGTTTGGTTTATGAAGATGCCCAAAGAGGTAAGAAATCCCTTGTGACACAGACAAAAAGCAAAGACTTGGAAAAGCTATAGTAAGGGAGGTTAAAGAGTGTGGGAGCTGGTATGGCTGTAGAAATGCCCTTGAGAAATCCAGATGTTATCCAAATGCCACAGAGGATGTTGCATCTTTCTCATCTTCAGGAAGGATAAATATATGAAATATTCTGCTCCAAGTCTTTTGATCTGTGGGTTGGAGAAGAGGTAAAATGAGACCCAAAATTTTAAAACAAGGCAGGCAAGGGGATAGCCTGAGTGGAATGCTGCTGGGTAGAGATGAAGGAGGTAGATGGCAGTTTGGAGAAGTCAGTCACATGCAGTAAAATAATGTAATTGTGGTAGTTTCTGGTTTGGGTTGGAAGGGACCTTAAAGATCATCTAGTTCCAACCTCCTTGCCATGGGCAGGGACACCTTCCACTAGACCAGGTTGCTCTAAGCCCCATCCAACCTGACCTTAGAAACTAACTGCAGATGTGGGGGGACAGAAACTATCCTGGGTACTGTCTTATCCTGCCAGGGTTGCATTGAACCTTCTCAGATACTTCAGGTGAGCCAAATTTGCTTTCCCCATGCAGGAAAATGTGACTTTCACAGGCTTTGAACTTTGGTTTTGTATTAGATCCATATCAAAGTAAATGAGGTGTATAATAAACAGCGATGCAAAGAGGCTGTTCTGGCCATTACTCTGAGCTAGGAAAATGCCTTTCTTGCCCTGCTTGAGTGAAATCCTGACAGATTAAATCATTTCACTGGCCAAAGGCTTCGAGAGAAATATTTTGTCAGAATTCCTGATTATCACAAAGAAGTAGAATAGACTGTGCTCCTCAATTACAGCAGTAATTCCAATCACTCTTATCCCATAAAAGGCATACTGGGGAAGACTTTTGGCATATAACTAAATCCAGACATAAAGTCTGGGGCATTCATGGATGAGGCACATGAGGGAATGCCCAAATTTCCCCGTGGAAGATGTTTTGGATCACATTCCCTTCTAAAGTGTTGTGTCACGTCTTGGAGCTGGAGCAGATAGATTACAAAGCAAAGGTTCATTTACTCTGGATGGATGGTGCTCCCAGAACTGAAATGTCGTCACATAGATTTTTATCTGACACAGGTGCTGCCTTGTAGACAAGGTCTGCACGATGGATGAATCAGGAGCTCCGAGCCGGAGCGATTTGGCAGGGCTCCCAAGATGACCGGAATTTCAGATATTGCAGCTATTTTCCTGGTGCTTTAGCACATCCTACAGCCACTCTGAATATCTGTGCAACACAAGTGTGCTTGGGGGGTCTGGTGGCCTCAGTGTGTTTGGAGTGGTTTGCCTGATGTTTTTAGGGAAGATAGGTAAGAGCATCAGGAGGTGTGTGCCGTTATGGGGGATATTTATGTGCCTGAGCTCACATTTGCAGGCCTTCCTAGAATAGGGACTAAATGCTCATTCTTGTAGGATTATCAAATCCCAGAATGGTTTGGGTTGAAAGGGATTTTAAAGATCATCTAATCCCAAACCCCTTGCCATGGGCAGGGACACCTTCCACTAGATCAGGTTGCTCCAAGCCCCATCCAATCTGGCCTTGAAACCCTGATCAAGACCTGACTTTAGGAAGCTCTGCCAATGCAGCCAGCCTGGTATATGGAAACTATCTGGCAATGAGGAAATGCCCAGCATGATGTCTTTCATGTACTCCAACACTGGACTTGGTTTGGTGCTCATCTAATTCTTGTTGATAGGCTCAGGAAAGGGATCCATTGGATGGTGTGTGTTGTGTATTTTGGCTTTCAGTCAGTCCTAAAATTAACAGACACTCTTGTTTTTGCACTTTTCTACTTGTACTTCCTTAATAATCCCTTCTAATTATGTTTTGGAGGAAAACATAAGGAAAGCACAGGTGTCTGTTTAGGCACCTGTGGATCGAACAGTGAGGGAAGACAGGGTGGAAATAGTTGAGCATAGTGATGAAGAGTAAACTTAAGCACAACAGGGCAGGGGGAAGCTTCCTCAGGGCTAAGATTGAGGCAAGTTCTTAATTTCTTTCCCTCCAAAGCCCTTAGCATTGGTCTCTGGTGGGAATTACACTGCAGAGCAGCTGACTGACAGTCGGGATTGACACCTAGTGAGTGCATTCAGGCTGTGGCTTTCCTCACAGAGAAATTAAGTGGGCAGAAACATGAGTAAGAAGTTGTGTCTGAACGAGGCCAAACACGCCACGTGCACTGACCCGCACGCCATGGTTCATGCCCAGCTTGCCACCGCCGTCTGGAGCGTCACCACATCCTTGTCTCCTCGAGTCACTGCCTGCGGAGCTGAGGCACTTCTGATATGGATAATAACCTCGGCGGGAAGATCTGGGGAGCTGCTGTCAGGCAGAGGAGGGTGACGCCAGTGCTGACTGGTGAAATCCGTCTGATTCCCGAGTCCCCGGAGGCAGCTGACAGAGCAGTGATGGAAAGATGACGGAGTGCCTTATTGCAAAGGGCTGCTGCGGCACACTGTGTCTGGGAAATGCTGGAGGAGCAGGAGATCCAGGCTGTGGGAAGCTTCCTCCTGCTCTCACTTCATAGTGTGGTTATTTGTCGGAGCCCCAGGGGGGTATAATGACACCCTGTCAGTGTATCCGTCTGATAGACTGGGGAGATGGGAGCAGGACTAACAGCACTTCACATGGCAATATCCTGCTGGATACCTGCTCAGAGCAGCTCTGGGAACACCCAGCACCCACAGAGCCATGTCCCCTGGGGTGAATCCTTGGCCATAGCTTACGGTAAATGAAAATTCCTTTATTAACAAGTGTGCTATGCTCACTATCCAGGCACCTTCCCTCTGAACCAGCCAAGGACACTCACCACTCTTCTTTCAAGATAACCAGAAAGGAATAAATGATTCTGAGTTAGGCTTTTCCCTTCTTCCCTGTCTGTGAGAGGTGGGAGCAGTGTGGTGAATCTGTGAATTGGAGGGCACTGTCTCATCTAAACTGAGCAGATGGGACATGGCCTGACCAGCCCCAGGGCTGAGACTTCTGGCAAAAAAGGGGAAGCAGCTGCCTGCATTCTTCCCTCTATGCCCCATCCCTGGAAGTACTCAAGGCCAGGTTGGATGGGGCTCTGAGCAGCCTGGGCTGGTGGAAGGCATCCCTGCCCATGGCAGGGGATTGGACTAGATAGGCTTTCAGGTTCCTTCCAACCCAAACCATTCTGGGATTCCATCTCTGAAGGGAGATACCATTATCTTTTGGTTTTTAATAGCAGTTCCACAAATGGGGAAAAATAACTCTTTTTCCCCCCCTAATGGATAGCCAAATCACTATCTCCACAAATAAATATTTACAGAAATTAGTAGCTTACAAATAATTCCAAAACACACAGCAATTGCAGAACCAAATGTATTTTCAGAATTAGTTGCTGTTGCTTTCCAGTGTAGCAGATGGAGAAATTTCTGTTAAAATGTTCCTCCACTGCTCACTAAATGTATTAAAAACTTATTCAAATCTAGGGATAATAAGGGCTTAACATAGGTTACTCTTTTTTCCCCTTTTTCTGTGTGCCATGAAGATTAAATCAGAATCAATCTTTACATTTGAATTCAATCCCAAAGAAGTGTAATACTGAGTAGGCTTAGGGTTGTGCTACAGAATATGTGCCTGAAACCACACATTTTGACCAGATTGCCTAACTTTGCTGGTTATTCATTATCTGAAGCACCTTCTCATCGCAGAGGCCTTTAGAATAAACCTCACTGGCACCTATGTAGTATTTAAATTCTCCCTGTAAATATGAGGTTAGGTTAGTGTGTTGTGTCCATCTTTGGATGACTGTCTGGAAGATCCAGAGCTGGAAAAGAATGATGGGAGCTGAGGTGGTAGCCAGCAGCACTCCTGGGTGGCTGCAAAGCCCTTCATCAATGGACAATAGACCTGCTTAGGGAAACAAAATCCCTTGTCATCAAGTGATTTGTGGGAATTAGGGAATGAAACCCTTTTGCAAATTTGTTTATTTCATGAGCAGGACATGGAACTGTTAGAGCAAGTCCAGAGGAGGCCACAAAGTTGCTAAGAGGTCTGGAGCATCTCCCCTATGAGGACAGGCTGAGGGAGTTGGGGCTGTTCAGCCTGGAGAAGAGAAGACTGCGTGGAGTCCTCAGAGCAACATTTTAGTATCTGAAGGGGCTACAGGGGAGCCAGAGAGGGACTCTGTGTTAGGAACTGCAATGATAGGACAAGGGGTAGCAGGTTTAAGCTGAAAGAGGTAAAGGCTAGGTTGGATGCGAGGAAAAGGTTTTTTATTATGAGGATGGTGAGACATTGGAACAGGTTACCCAGGAATGTGGTGGCTGCCCCAACCCTGATGATGTTCAAAGCCAGGTTGGATGAAGCCTTGAGCAGCCTGATCTAGTGAGGAGGTGTGCCTGCCCATAGCAGAGGGTTGGGACTAGGTGATCTGTAAGGTCCATTCCAATCCTTAAATTCTAAAATTCTATGGTTCCGTGGAAAATGTCTTGATGTAATTTCTTCAGGTTTTTGGGGAATAATATAGACGTAGTATAGATATAGAAGCATAGAATAGTGCCCTAAACAGGGAGAAGAGTTGAAAAGAAAGGAAGAACAAGCATTGCCTAAACCTTGGAAGATTTCCTATGGTCCTTTACAGGCAGGCCACTTGCTATAGCATCCCTGGAAGTGTTTCAAGTCAGGTTGGACAGGGTTTGTAGCAACCTGGTCTAGTGGGCTGTGTCCGTGCCCATGGCAGGGGTTGGACAGAGTGTCTGTAAGGTCCCTTCCAACCCAAACACTCTGTGATTCTATGAACACTTAACAGCTTGTTCCTTCCAGCCCAAACCAGTCTGGGATTCTATGATTACCTCATTTCAAATATTAATTTCCTTCCAAACAACAACCAGTGTCTCTTCTAGGTGGCTGCAAAAGGCAGTACTGGGAAGCAGCTGTTCTTTGGCTTGTTTCAAAAGAGCCCAGGCAGCATTTCCCTTCTGAGCATGCTTGTATTCCCCACAGTCCCAAGTTGGTCTCTTTCCTTTCGAGCAGGACTTCTTTCCCATGGCCACAGGAGAAGTCCTATCTTCTGGAGCTAATAGGATTGAAATTGCCTCTGTGCTAATGACTAAGATAGAGCAGTGCTTTGTCTGCTCTGGGGACTCTCCTGCTTTGTTCTGGCTGAGCTTATCGCATCCTCAGGATGGCTGAGACCTGGCAAGGCCACTGGTTGTGTACCTGCAGGGATTTTCTCTATAGATGTAGTGAGGGAGCAAAGCATGTTAAATCTGCTGGCCTGTAACTCCAAGCCCCTGGTGCTGCTCCCGTCGGGATTTCGCGGTGCTGTAAAGCCTTCAGTCATCCTGCTGAGAGCCACAGTTTAGTTCCACTTCATCCCTTCCTATGAATCATCCTAACGAAGATGGAAAACAAAAGCTGCAGGAGCAAAGAAGGCAAAGGACAGTGTGCTTCTCCCCCAACCCCTAAAAAAATTTCAAGACTTAAATTAATGGAGGGATTCAAACAAGGAATATTGCTTATCCACTTCTATCCGCTGCAGGAGTCATCATGACACAGAATAGAAAAGCAGTGTGCAAAAATCATCTTTATCCTGTGACTGAAGTTTTCCAGTTCATCTCCCTTACTTGCTGTTTATTTCCATGTCCTCCTGGAGGGGCTGTTTTATCTGTAAAGGGAAAAAGTATTACTCAACATGTTTCAAATAACCTCCATCAAATTAGAAGCTGAGTGGGAACCATTCCCACAAATGTCCCTTGGAATTCATAAAAGCTGGACATCAAAAATTATGAAATTATTTAAGGTTTTATTTTCTGTGGCTGGAACAACAGAAGATAAATCAGGGGAACGATGTAATGTCTTCCAAGTGTCTGGATCCAAAGCTTTGGCAATTTTGTGTGCATCTGTATAGCAGAGACCGTATCTATTTCCCTTTCATTCATATGCAGATTGCTCCTGCAATATGCTGGGAAACTAACACATCTGATGCTTAGCGGGTAAACATTTACAGAACAAAGTATTATAGTTCCCAAAATAATTTAAAAATTGGCCTTGCTGCAAATTATGTTGAATGATGATCATCTGTGTGCTCAATGGGAGGCACTTAGCATCCAACCAAGTCAGCAGAGCTGAAGGCACAGGGGTGAGGTGGCTGTGGGGGCACTCATCCTTGCAGAGGGGGAAGAGGACTAGTGCCAGAGATCCAACTGTATCCTGGGCTGCATCATTTCACTCTTCCCTGTGAGGGTGCTGAGGCACTGGCACAGGCTGCCCAGAGAGGCTGTGGCTGCCCCATCCCTGAGGGTGCTCAAGGCCAGGTTGGATGGGGCTTGGAGCAACCTGGGCTAGTGGGAGGTGTCCCTGCCCATAGCAGGGGGTGAAACTATGTAATCTTCAAGGTCCTTCCAACCCAAACCATTCTGTGATTCTCTGATTTGGCACCAGCTTCCATCTGAAATCCCAATTAATCTCACCAAGTGATGTGGGGCTCGGAGGGACTGCCCCAATGTCACTTTACCACAAGTAACTAGTTCTACACAGAGAACAATTTACACATCTCTTACAACATTTACACATCCAGAAGCTATCTTGCATGGATTTGAGAGTCTTGACTATCACCTTTACATGGTGGTGGTTGGCTGTTTTCTGTCACAAGTTACCTTTGTGCCTCCTCAGGAGTTTAGCTTTTTGCTTTAGTCATTGATTGCTGGATAGTAGTTGAGCTATGTTCAGACCATCATAACTTTTCCCCTGCTGAAGTGTTACTATGGAATGCAAATGGTGCTTTCCTGTGGCTGGGTCTGTTGTTGGGGGCTTTCGGGACAAAAGAAGCTCTGAATAATGTAAATCAGAGTTAAAAAATCCCCTAAACTAAGGAAACTCAGTTAGAAATTCAGAAGCCTCTTTTTAAGGAGTGTTTTACGGGGTGGCAGGATATTGATGAGCACAGCTGATGATTCTCTGTTCTCCCAAGCACTGGCAAAGGCAGATGGTGTTTGGATCAGGGTTGAAAACAGGAGCCCCAGGGCTGTGTGGATGGTTCTGTTCCAGCTATAAATCTCTCCGTGCTTGTCTTCAGCCTATCGCTCTTATAATTCACATGTACAGCTAAACTGTCAGCTCATTGCTTCCTCATGGTGAGGAGCCTGAGATGGGTTTTATTGTTTCATTTCTGAGGGTGGAAGGTCGCAGATGATGCTGAAAAACCAGGTCGTGACATTTTTCTCAGAGGAGGATGCCAGACACTGTAGTTCTTTATTACAAAGATATATAAAGAGAGATCATTAATTACAAGGAAAATAAATGTGCAGACCCCAATTTATTTTTATTCAGAACATCGTCTTTTTTTCCAGAAGAGCTAATGATTCAGGTAGGCATTAAACCATCCACCCCAAATTAATCCATCCCACACCTTAAGGTCAGGGATATTCCAGTGCCAGATATTCCCTTGCTTTAAGCTAAGCATGTCCTTAAAGTCCAAAGTGCCTTGTTTTGGAAAAGGGAGAGAAAGCTTGTGTGACTGACTGCAGAGATAAAAAATGTCAGTTGGCAAATATATGACCAAACTGCTTGGGCTGAAAACCCTAAACACAGACTGTGCCCATGGAAAACTTTTCTCCCTGTGAGGTGTGGAGGAGTGGAAGTTCTGATGGAGCTTTATGACCTGAAGACAATCAGCTCTGGCCTCAGCAGGGGACAAGGGAGACGTGTCTCTCCCCAGTACCTCATGTTTTCTCTGTGGGCACCACTGCCACAGATAAGAATTAATAGTGGGAGTTATGAGGGGTGTGAGACAAATAACCTGACCACAGAGGAAAGGGAAGAGAAGGAACAGTACAGGTTCCTTGCTCATGGTGATTCTGTTGATGACTTATTAAATTGCATCCATTGTATGATTTGAAAGAACTCCTCCTTTTATCTCGACAGCCATCAGGATTGACACAGTAATAAAACTCTGTTGACAGGTGCCACAAAGGTAACTTTGTTTTCAGGGCCCCTCTTAAATTTCTGCTGGATCAGAGAGCAAACAAACCCAAGGAAGTCCTCACTGGGTGAGTTTAGCAAGAGGAGGAGTGTTGTAAATGTTCATTTTGGTTTTGGCTAACTGCTGGAGGACAAAAGAGGTGTTGTACTAGCAGATTGTGTGTGTGCTCAGCCTGCAGGAGCCAAAGGTGAGGCAGCCAAAGGTGAGGGAGGCTGGTGGACTGCTGGCAGCTTCAGACTCAGAGGCTCTGCTGAAAGCCCCTGGTGTTTGTGAAGCTTTGGGCAAACTTCTTACCAGGGTGAGGCAGAAGCAATCACAACACCATCCAGTCTTATCCTAGTGCTGATGTCTAAAGGCATTGCGATATCCCAAGAAAAGATGCAATTTTATGGATATTTTTGGGTGTTAAGAGGATTCCAGGGGGCTGTGTATGGGAGTCCAGTTTTCCTCCCACTTCACCAGCACACATCCAAAGCAGGCAGCATGGCACACACATATGGCAGCTATTGGAAAGGGCATCTGATAATTCAGGGATTGCTGAGGATTGTGTATGATTAAAATCCCAGTGTCCTCATACTGGTAAACTGCCAATCACTGCCTGCCATGGGTGTGAGTAAACCAAGCAGAACACGGATCACCACATCCTGACACCAGCTATATAAACACTCTCTCTCTACCTACATGGAGTCACTGGATAGTTTATCACATTTTTTGACTCGGTACAAGACATTTTATAATGAGATTAGCAGGTGGCCCCAGAAGAGCAAAGTCTCCTACCTGGCAGCACGTAATTAATCCATAAGAAATAAAGTCAAGCTCTCTCTTTGGCAGCTTATAAGTATTCCAGGCATTGCCATGTCATGGGCTTTATGACAGCTTTGAGCTTAAGGAATAAAAAAATAAAATAAATCTATATTCAAGAATTTAATTCTAAGCTTTTAGAGATGATAAACTCTGAGGGTGAGATTTTCTGCTGCCTTGCACCTTGTGTCGTGTTTGAAATAAGCCTCAGCCTCTGCCTGTCCAAAACAAGA
>NW_008676112.1:37562-40775 GCF_000695815.1 Acanthisitta chloris
ACCATTTCAAATGAACTTCTTTAAGTGCAAAGAGGCTCCCACAAAGCTGATGGAGACAGGTGAGGGAAGGAGAACAAGGACCACTGGTGTGGGCTGTGTGCGACGCGGCGGGATGTGCTGGCGAGAGCAGCCTCATCCTCATCAGTATTCTGCTCCTGGCAATGATCTAAACACCAGCAGATTTCCTAGTTCAGTGACTTCCCGAACCGCTGCTGGAAAGCTCCCAGGAGAAGCCCCGGCGTGACCTTGTTCAATCACTTTTTTGCCAGGGAACAGGGTCTGTCAGTCGCCTGTTCTTGCCTCGCCTCAGTAGCAGGGCAGGGATCAAGGCTCCGGCACACCGAGTCTGTTGTGAGTCAGCAGATAAGAACAGCTTCGATTTAACTTTTATTTATGTCTAAAGCACTGAATGACCATTTATTTGTCTCCTTATGCTCTCGGAGCAGCAATTTGGCACCGACTTTTTTTTTGTTCTAAATGTATTCTTAATTCTGATTTTATATATTGAATGATCACATCTGAACCCTGTGCTGGGATACAGGAGTGCTGCTGTCCCTCACTGTCTTTGGCTCTGTGAGGTGTGTGGGGGGAGGAGAGTCCAAGCTGTGTATTATCCTAGAATCCCAGAATGGTTTTTGGGTTGGAGGGACCTTAAAGACCATCTCGTTCCAACCCCACTGCCATGGGCAGAGACCCCTTCCACTAGCCCAGGTTGCTCCAAGCACCATCCAACCTAGCCTGGAACACTTGCAGGGATGGGGCATTATCCAAGAATCTTTGGATTGCAGCTTGTATTCACAATAATTATCTGGATTTCTTCCAGATACTTTTCCCCCCTAAGCTTTGCTGCTTTATTTGTGGGCAGATAAGGAGTACATAGATACATTTGTAGTCTTCAGGGTGTATATTAAGATCTCTTAACTATCTTAAAGTTCAGCAGTTTAATGCCATATCATCCAGGAATAGCCTTTTGTAAGTAAGTTTGAAGATTTTATGCTCTTCCTGCTTGTGGAATTTTTTTTAAAGGGCATAAAAAAGATCTCTATCTCCTCCAGCACCGCCCTGGAGAATTGACCTTCCTACTAAGAGAGCAATCTTTCAGCAGGCATTTTATATGACGCCCTTCAAGTTGATTTTGCTGAGCACATCCCACATGGTCTCCAAGCAGGAACAGATTGTTGCTATTAACCTTATGATGAAACTTGCTGTTAACATATGTATAAGTAGTATATCAATGATTAACAGATGTTGTAGGGCTGTGGTGGCTGTGCAGCCTGGAGTATGTGTGTGTTGTAGGTGGGTCAGTGCTTTGGGTGGGAGATATAATGAGCCAGCTTTAGTCACCTTTTGGGCCTGATTTGACTCTCCAGGCATGAATAAGTACCTGAGTGTGCTCCTGTGTAGTCTTGAGGACTATGGTATTGCCTATTCCTTTGGAAATGCTGGGTTTAAAGTCTGTCTCCAGTGTGGGAAAATCCAGTTTAGGAATGACAATGAGGCCAAGATTGAAGAAAATCAGTTGCTTTTTGTCAGGGAAGGAGCAAAGGGCAGGGAGAGAGAAAAGTTGGAAAGGGTGACATTATGTAAAAGGCTGTAGATAAATGGACAAAATCAGCTATTTTCCAGGGACACTGTAGAACAGTGAGAAGTCAAGGAATGGCTTATCACCCCTGTTTGTAATATCAGGATGACTGTTTCCCTTCGTGCTGCTCTAGCTGTGAGTGGTCTGGTCTGTCACATCCCTGCAGTGCTGCAAACCCACGCGAGATTGGGAGGTGTCACTGTGTAAGGGCTGCAATGAAATCGTTACTCAGAGTCCCATCTAAACCCAGGAAATTCAGTGAATACAATGGATGCTGCACTCAATAAATCCCATAAGCTCCCCCATGCTATTCCTACCCATAAATGCCACGCTGAATGCATACTCAGAGCTCTGCTGAATTATACATTGCTGGTGAGCACTGCTGCCCTGAGCCCAACACTGCCACGTCCCCTTCTCTGCGCAGCTTCCTGCTCCTGCACAGCCTGGACCTAAATCCTGTCTCCCTGTTGTGTGACACGTTGGAAAATGTGATTTTTCCCCCCCTGTATTCTATATGAGAATGCATAGTACAGCCTGACCTGTAATTACTTCACTGCTTTGTGCTACTTTGCTGGGGTTGAATGTTAACACAGTCTGTGCACTCAGCCCCCAGGTGTGCATGTGACCATCTATAGCTGCGTGGCAGTGGCTTTTTGGGGAGGATGGCTGGAGGTTTCAGAGGCTGGAGAGAGGTGAAAGTCTATAAATTACCACATTTCACACTTGCAGAATGTGCAGAGCCTGCTCAAAGTGAGATTTTAGGGCATAAACTGCACATGGCAGCTCTGCCCTTCTCCCTTGTAACATATATTTAAGAAGTATAAAAATGCCACACGCAGTAGCTCTGAGTCCCCTGAGTACTTTTTGCCCTCTCCTCTCACAGGTTAACAGAGCTGAAACAACATACGTGCTTATATCAGGGGAAAGCTAGAGGATGGCAGCACCTTAGAGCTTTTACAATCCTGAGAACACTACCCAGGTGGCTAATTCCCTTGACTGGAAGGGGAAAGTTTGTTGTCTGCAGCAGGACTGGTTAATGGAAAGGTAAGTGCCTTTTGGGGAGGAGTGAGGTGGGATTTGATTTATTAGTCTGGGGTGTTTTGAAATGTATTTATACATTATGGGCAGTAGTGTGTGTGTGTGTGTGTGTGAGACTGGAGGGAAATGGTCCAGCTCTCCTTTGCCTTTAGCTGCTGCAAAATAAATGAGCAAGGTGGCACTGTGGGGCTTCTCACCCTGGATGCCTCGTTGTGTTAGGGAGAGGAGAAGGTGTACGTGGCTTTTTAGTTCTGCTTTGCTGCTTTACTCACTGCTAACTCTCTTATCTTACATGAAATGCATCTAAAATACTCAGTTCATTAAAAAAAAAGGAGGAAAATGAACAAACAAAAAGGGGGAAAATGCATTTCAATCTGAATCCATTCTGTTAGCAGAGAAGGTGCATTTCTTTGCTGCTGAGAGTATTTAAGCTGTGAAAGGTGAGACAGAAGAGTTATGGCCCTTCTGCCTCACCTTGCTAGAGAGCTGAACTGGCTTTACCAAGAGAGAATCCCAGGAGAGGGGAGTGAAGGAAAACTCCTCCTTTAAGGGCATTTTTGCCCTCTTTTATCTGATAGTGTTGGCTAAATTCC
>NW_008676112.1:40800-65661 GCF_000695815.1 Acanthisitta chloris
AAGGGCTCTGGCCAGCTCAGAGGAGGGAGGAGCAGCTTTAAATACCTGAATTCATTCCTGGTCACTTCCTTGCCCATGTCCACATGTCCATGCAGCCACGGGGGTGTCTCCATGCTCATTTTAACAGGGATGCAGTGGTAAGGAGGCATCCTCTCCAGTGATGAGGGTTTGGGTTGTCACCCCATGGCCATCTATAATCACAGATCAGCCAAGTGCTTCAGCAAGAACCTGCCAGTGTTACTCTGTGGGGAGAAGAGATTCCCCACAACAGGAGACAGACTATATCTCATGCTGCCAACAAAGCTTGCAAGAGAAAATCTGTTCGATATTCAGCCAGCTAAAATGAGCCATAGTATTTATTCCCAGGGCTCTGTCTTCCCTAAATATCACATCTCTGGAAGTATCAAAGGTGCTTCCAACCAAAGTGCCATGCCTTTGACAGCGATAAAAGACAGGCATCCACGGATAACTCTTCCACAATGGTTTTATAGCTGGTTAATCAATATATCACAACAGACATATTGCCTTTTATCTGCTGTTTATACACCACCCAGGATCCTTGTGTGTAGCACTGACGCCAGCACAAGGATGCAGGAGCTCAGAGATCAATATCAAACACTTCTTCAGGTGTATTGATTACCCAGAAAGGGATGACAATAAATTTTTGTGTATCACCACTCCGTCCCTGAGCCTGCTAAAAGGAAAGGAATGCCTTGGTTTTCCTCTCTTCTGGGAAGATGGAAAAAAGGTGACAAAAGCTTGGGGATGTTGGGTCTGCTTTTATTTTTTCAGAGAGTGAGCAAATCTAATATATTTCTTTTTTTCCCTTTTGTCCTCTTCTCCTGTCTTGGGAGGAGAGTAAACAAGAATGACAGCTAGATGGGAAAGAATGCCAAAAGAGGGGAAAACACAACTCCCAACCCTGAAAAGACTAACTCCTGACATTCTTTTATTAATCTGATCAGGATTTGGTTGAGGATTGAATTATTGAAAGAAGAAATTGAATTACTTTTCATGGGTATGGAAAGCAGGAGGCACATTCCACAGGCTTCCATAGGCGCCGGGATCTGACCTGATTGCTGCAAACACTGGAGACCTTGGTTTGGCACAGCTTTTCCCACCCGGAATGCAGCGGCTCCGGAGCGAGGACCCACCGGGTGTGCTCAGCACATTTCCGAGCGAGGCCAGCAGGAAGGCCACCCCTCAAGGACACTTGTCTCTGCTTCATCTCCTGAATTTCGCTGCAGAGGCTGGAATTGTTTCCCTCAGCAAGCGCCTCTCGTCTTTCAGGGAAGCGCTGTGAGAAGTGAAGGACACAAGTGAAACAAGTGGAATATTCCAGTTTGATGTCTGGGATAAAATGTAGCTGTTACAGTTAATTTCAGTGGGTGTGGCGATGGGGTTGATGCTGATGTTGTGTTGCTCCCTCTGCAGCATCCCGAGGACTCAGTGCTGCTCCCATTTGAGCCTGGCACCAGGCACTTGTTTCTCCTGGATGAGATGTTGGTAGGAGAAAGCAGCAGTCAGGACAGTGTTAAGAGTGCAGCATCAGGTCCTTAGCATCCACTTTTCAGACAGCAGAAGCAAAACAAGTGAGTTTGCTAAAGGGCACCTGGAAAACAAAGCTTGTTATCCTGCAGATGTACCCCTTGTCTGCAAAGAATGACCAGTTTGAATTATCTTTCACAATTCAGAGCGTGGCCATAGCATCATTATAAAACCAGCTGCAGTTAGTCACTTCATTTTTCTGCTATTCCAGTTTCAACTGGAAACTGAAAATGAGCCAGTGATGCATGTGTGTGTGGAGATCATAATTGGAATATTAGTTCATATTTTCTTAGCTATTTGTTACATTGAGTGTTTTTTTTTAAATATTTGTGTTTGTTCGGTTTTTTAATTTAAATAACTTCTTTGGGAGAAGAAAGAAAAACTTGAATCAAATTCCTTTGACTTACCTGTGCTGCCTGGGGTGTGCAAGCAGACTGGTCTGTGCATCCCCAAATTAAGAAGCCAGGATTCAGGAGGCAGGTGCTCTTTGGAAAAGAGGCCATCATTCTTGGATGGGAGCTTGGGCTTTGCCTGCCAAAAAGGAATTGGTGCCTGGGGATCATAGCTCTGCAGCAATACAAATAGTAAATCAGGTTAGAGAGGAGATGAAGCCTGAAGAAGTGAGCAAGTTGCCTTGTGAGGTCTTAGGAAGGGAAAAGCCAAAGCTTTGTGCCCTAGTTCCTAGTGCCCTGTGAAATATTGCCTGTCACAGAGAAGTTCCCAGTGGAAACATGTACAGCTGTGTGGCTGATCACTGACTTACATCTGCTGAAATTGTCACCCCTATGGAGAAAATTATGCCTGGAAAAAATAACTGTCTATGACAAGTTAGTGAGCTTCAGGGCATCATCCCCTGGGAAGGGCGGATCCCTGAGCCCAGCATGTGTTGGCTGCAGTGAGCCACATCAATCACAGTAGGAAGTAGCAGCCATATGATACCTTGGTGTTGTGGATATGTCCTGAAATGTCGCTTTATGGTCCTGTGCTTCTGGCTGGAGCTGTCACCGGTGCTCAGCCCGAGCATCCCTGCATCCCCTGCCATCCCGAGCACCACCAGCAGATGGGATGCTGTGGCCACGCTGTGTGGCCTTGGACAAGGCTTCTGGACAAGGGAAGCCACCTGCACCCCAGTTTGGGGATGGAGGGGTGCAGACAGCTCTTGCCCAGCCACTGCACCTTCTGGCCATAGTAAACCTCCTAGCATAATTCAGTCTTCCTGAGAGTGCTTGCTGATGTATGGAAAAAGTGAGACTTGCTGAGATGTGAATCCTGCTGGGAGGTTGGCACGGGAGTGAGGAGGCATCACTTAAAGAAAAGTGGTGTCTGCTGGAGGAAAAAGAGGTTTCTCCACTTCCATAGGTTGTGAGTAGGGGCTCCAGCAGTGTGTTCTGTGAGTCTCTAACAGCAAAGCTGTCTGTCAGTGTGTGGTCTGCTAATACCTGGTGAAATCACCTCACTTTGGTTTTTCCATGTATACATTGAAAACAGTGGAGGGTGAGAAGGAATTTGGGAACGTGGGTGAATGAGTTGAACTTAGGGATTGAAAGCAAAAGCTGGAACCAGCCAGGGGTGAGGAAGTTCACTCCAAGGCATCATCTATAATCAAGCAAAACCTAAAAATTCTTCCCCAAATCAGTTTTAACCCTCATGATGGAGGTACTGGGGGACCTATTGTGTGGTCCAGGTCACCACCTGGGCAAAATCCCTATCAGCAGGTGCTCTGTGCAGCCTGTCTGGAGATCAAGTGTCACCTTTAAAGTATGTGTTCTTCCCCATCATAAATATCACCTGCAGTAATCTTACTGTGAGTGATGTGGGTGATGCTTTGAGTGATGTGAGCAGCTCTGTGTGTGATAAGGGGGACAGGGGGACAGGGTGTCAGGGTACAGGGGGATCAGTGAGGTTGGGGACATCTGTTTTGCAGATTCTGAAGAGGTCCTGTCATGGGAAGAGGTTTGTGTTGAGGATAGGGTTTGAGAAAAACATCACAGTGCTCGTTTTGGATCCTTTGGAAAGTTTCTGAGAGGTTTTATGCCCCCAGGATACACCCATCTTCTGCTGGGGTCACAAATTATGCTCTGTGTTCATTTTAATCCTCCCATCTTTGATTTTTTCACACTATAAAGCCAAAATAAAAAGGTTGGCTGCTTCTTCCCACTGTAGGTGAGGTAGGATGAATCAGCACAGCCCTCCCAGGCTGCTTAGCCGAGGACAGCGAGCTCTGTGCCGTGTCCCAGGCACTTGGCAATTGTCCCCATCGGCATACCCTGACTCCACGAGCAGACATCCAATTCATCATAGTCTAATCACACCAGGACAAGGGTCTTGCTGCTCAAATAACAGTGAGGCAGTGCTGTGCTGGTGGTGTAAATTATGCAGTCCAATCTCGGGAAGGCAGCGGGAAGGACAGTCTATCAAAATGCCATTCCGCGGTGCACAGCTTGCTGCTGCTGGTGGCTGGGCAGGCAGGTAGCTGCTGATTCTGTTTCATGACAAATTTAATGACAGGCTCCTGAAGAATTACTGTTGATTACTCCTCTCATATTCCTTTCGACCTTTCTCCCCATGGACACGGGCGGGCACACGGCAGCACTGGTTTAAATCACCCTCCAGCTCTGTGTGAAACCACTCGGAGGCTTTAAGGGAAAAGAACACAGAAGAAGTATGGATATTATAGAGTCAGATGCCCTCTTGGGAGAAGGGGATGTGTGTGTGGAATTAGACAGGGCTGGGGATGCCTGATGAGTGCAAAGGTGACCATCCCTTTGGGGTCTGAGGGAAGGAGAGACAGTGCTCTGCCCTGCTGAGGGCAGTGCTGGAAATTCCTGCTCTTGTGGGAGCCAAGGACTTGATTTAAGACCATTTTGCCCCCCAAACAAAGAATTGTAGCTCAGACACAAACTATATCTGCAAGTTCATGACTTTTCTATTTATGCCCCAAATTCCCCATTTCCCAGGCCATCCCTTGAATCAGCTTTGCAGCAGGCAAAGCGATATTACTTTCCTTTTGGTGTCTAATAATGATACCTTGAAAGATCATTATTAAGACACAATTGGGAACATAGATCTCAAAATAATGTCATCATCAGTGCTGCCAGGGCTGGTTTTGGCTTTGTTTTGTTGGGGTTTTTTGAGGAACAGTCTTTTGCTGTAATGTTTTATGGGTTTTTTTGCTTATTTTGCCTATTCCCCAAATGATTTCTGGATGCCTCTGTCATCGTTTGATTCCTTCTGAAAGAGCTTTGTTTGTCTTTTTTTTTTGAAGCTGCTGCATGTCAGAATAAAGTGCAAACACCCACTTCAAGGCTCTAACAAGTTCTGTGCTACTAAGAGCCTTTGATTCCTGCATTTAATTATGTCTCATTGGATTATAATAATCCTATTCCTCCTTGTTTCTAGAACTCAGTTCTCTCTACTTGTCTTGCACTTAATTAAAAGTGCCTCCTCTGCTGCTAGGTTGACAGTGAAATTAAGGCTGACACATGGGGGAACTTTGCATCTGGAGGAATCTTATTTTTAACCTCTCCAACTCAGCACCTACAGGGCTCCTGGAATGGGAACTTTGTTCTAATATTGTGAAATCTGACAAGAAAACTGTCCCATCTGCATCACCAAAAGGATGGGGAAGGTTCCCCAGAGACCTGTCCCAGATGGTGCTCAGCTTCCCAAGGGATTACAACTCCACAGTGCTGTACATCACTGGACTGGGGTTTGCTCTTTAGGCTGTAACTGCAGGTGTGCCCCAGGGCTTGGAAAACAAGGGGGAGCTGGCACTGAGCAGAGTGCTGGGGTAACAGACCCTGGGCCACCCTGTTCCCCTGTACAAGTAAATCCTCTCTATTCCATGTGTCTGCTCACGAGGCACAAATGATCCTCAGGTTTTGGGTTTTTTTTGTTTGTTTGTTTTTTTTTTTCCCCCCAGTCTTTTCTCTGCCTCTCCTCAATGGCAGTGGTTGAAATGTTCAGATTTGGCTAGTATGTTTTTCAGTACCTCAATGCAAATCAGCTTTTCACAGGCTCAGGTCACACAGAAAGGGCCTTCAATCCTGGGGTTTGGTTCTCCACTTTGGTTTTCTGGGAGTAAATATACATATATTTACCCCACTTTCCATTCTTCCCTTGAATAAAGAAATACTCATCACAAGTCACATTTTGTGAATCTGCTGTTAACATTTGCAAGATATTTAGAGGTGCAAAGAAAGGCAAAGTTGAATACCGTGTGCTAATTCCCAGCTAAATTTGGCTAAACTCTAACTAATGTCTTGGCAAAGCTTTCCCCACCTCCCCTTCTTCTTTTAATAGTAGCATTTGGACTTGATGATCTTAAAGGTCTTTTCCAACCTTAACAAATCTATGATTTTATCATTAGTGATGAGTTTGGCTTTTTACCCACAAAATGCTACAAGGAAACAAAGCAAAGAAAATATACTTTCAACACTATATATATATATATGATTACATTATGAGTTGGCAGCTGCTTTGAGGCACAATATCTGATTCTGAGGTCTGTGTTGTTCATATATAACCTTTCTGCTAACTTTCAGCTGCAGCAGTTGAGAAAACTTGTTCAAATTTCCCAAGTATGTGCAGCTATTTCTAGTCTTAATCGCCTTATTTCGGCTTTATTCCATTCAGCTCTATTCAGCGGAGTCTGAGACCTACATGGTCTATGACTCAAGACCCTTGAGTCATCCTGGCTTCTTGGGATCAGCCAAAGGATTTTAGGGCATTATGATTCTTATTCCTGAAGTAGTGATTTGGGATTTTTGAGATTAATGTGGCTTTTTCCTTTGATTCCTATTTTCTCCTTCCCGTGGTGTTAGAAGTGCAGGACATGATCCTCCTCTGCCCTGGCTCTACTCACAGCCACCCAGCTGGGTTTTCTGGAGGCTCCTCCCAAGTTTTCCAGAGGCTCCTCCTAAGCATTTCCAGCCATGTGGAACCGCTCGCCGCGGGGATCCGGTGGCTGCACTGGCTGTCATCTTTGCTCTGCCGGATAAGGGGAAGCGTTTAAACTCTGCCACCATAATAGGATTACTCTTTTAAACCCTGAATGATTCCAGCCTCAGAGAAGCGTTTTTGGAATCAGATTTGGATTCCCACAGCTTTTGATTATTTTGGGAAGCTGGTGAGCGATGGTGCGATTCATCGAGCTAATTACGGTGAGGCACACACGGCGTAGGCTCCAGGCTGGAAGTCACTGAGCTTCTGGAGAAAACCAGCTTTGGCTTTCCCAGGGAGTCTACAACCAAAAACAACCCTCTGCAAACTGTCAGAGGGGTCAGGATCTCCAGGGTGATGCTTGTGGTGGACCTCAGGAGCTCCCACAGCAATGGGAATCCCCAGTGAAGCTCTGCCCATCTGGTTTGGCTTCCAGCAAGTTGTCTCATATCTGGAACCAGTTCCCTCCTCCAACACTCCTAAAGCATTTAATAGCAGAGTATTTAAACATGGCAATCGCTCCTCTGATCTAGTCCCTGTAAGAGTACCTCTTGAGGTAGGACATCTCATCCATCTGCCACTGAGTTCCCTTTGACGAGGACTCATACTTTGTGCCACTGCCAATTTTCTCCTACTCTCACTTGCTAAAATAATACATTGCAGTCACCTCTTAAATTAGACACAAGCTTAACCCTCTGGCAAAGTTCATGAAACCTGTTTGATGTGAGGATAGATTTTAATCTGCTTTATTTTATGCTTGGGAAATGCCACAGATATGAGATCTGTTACCTGGCTAAGGTGATAGAATCACAGATAGGTTTGGGTTGCAAGGGATCTTAGAGATCATTTAGTGGGCTTGATTTTCCTGAGGTGGTTTGCTAGACTCTTTCTTTACTATAGACAAAATCCTGTCTCCAAGCAGTGCTTTTTCAGGGTGTGTTAGTCATCTCCTACTCATTGTGGTCTTCAAAACCTTTTCACTAATGTCACAGTCTCCTCTTTATTAACACATCTCTGACTACACTGATGATTATTAGCTGTACAGCACAGGAAGTGACTGGGCCAAGCTGGATCTCCCAGCTTCCCCACTCAGGTGGGAGAAGACACTTTCCTGCAGTGCTCAGTCCCTGCGTGTACGACAGCATTGTGGAAAGACTTCTGTAGTCCAGAAACATGGAACTGCAGAGTTTTCCTTTGCCCTTTTATTACATGGAAGGAAGGGTATCTGCCCCAGAATTCAACTCTTCTAGTGGAAAACCAACAAAGCAATGAAGGAATAAATTATTAAGGCAATTAATCAACAGGTAGCAAAGGGAAAAGGCAGCCAAAATGAAACAGAATTATCTGTGGGCAAAAGAGGCATTTAAGTGGGTGCTAAGCTCTGTAATTGAAGGTGCAAGAGTGCAAAACGTACCATTGGAAGGAGACCAGAAAATGGATATACTTAAGGTTGGGCACTTACAAAAGTGGTTTTATTGCACATTACCAAATTTTATAATGTCTCCATTGTGTCACTGTTAAGTGTCCAGAATTATTCTTCTTTAATGTGTAAAATAAAAATGTGCTTAATGTGCCAGGATTAAATGGGTCCATGGGAAAGACAAGGCTACAAAGGGTATTTCTCCTTTAGCACTCAATATTTTGTCAATTTTTCTGATTTCTGCTTCTGTTCTCAGCCCATTCTTTGACTCACCCTGCACAATTCACCTTGGTGCCTGATTAGTGGTTGGCTCCATTAAGTGAACGTGCCAAGACTTAAAGCACTTGGGGTTTATGAAAATATGGAGCTATTTGGGCAAAAAAAAATAAATCTGCAGCACTACAGAACTGGTGATTTAGGATCCACACTAAAACCTTCTGCTGCCGAGCAGGCTCCTGGGGTCATAAAAATTCTCCATTATAGAGATGTTTTCCACACCAGAGCCAAAACACTGTTGCAAGATGTCACCAATATAAAACACGTCTGTCAACATTTTGGATCTCAGTTTGCCCCACGTGGGAGGGGGAAAAGAATTGCTTGTCATGAGATGGATTTTAGAAAGACCACAACAATGTGGTGTGTGTTAAAGCACTTAGACCACAGCTTCCTACAGCAATCTGGGCAAGCCTTGAAATGATGCTTCTTCTACCACATTTTCTGACACAGAGAGAAAGAAAAGAAGCTTCCTGGGTGTGCAGCTGACCTTTGGAAAAATGAGTTTTAGTGTTGTGCCGAGGTGCTTGTCCACTCTGATTGTCCTGGCTGCGTTGGATTGCCTCGCTGGACCTTCCTAAACTGGCAACGCTTTTATCTTCAGGTGTCAGATCATATCTTTTAAGAAGATTGAAGGGAATTAAGTCTCCAGGCTCAACTCTCTCCTCTCCCAAGCAGCTGACAAATTTTAGTGTGTTCTGTGTGGCAGTTACTGGAAATAGCTGAAGCCTGCAGAGGGTGAACCAGGATCCATAAAAATGTTCTTCCTGCTTAAGATGACAATTTATAATTTAACTGCAGCTCCCAACTTAATGACAGCAGATTTACACACCGAGGCTCTGCCTTGCTGTATGAGTAGCTTCCCTGCATGTGTTCTGGGCATCTGAACAGTGGGAAAAGCAGGGAAATAATGCGGGAAAGGTAGTGACAGCAAAGAGATCCTCAAAACACTCCTAGAACTTCCTGCCTCAATTTAACTAGGATAGTCAAAAGTAATTAAAACAGGTATAGGTTTAGGAAATGAAAGATGAGGCTTACTTGGGAGATTTGCATTTTTCCTGTCTGGAAGCTCAAGGAAGAAATTCAGCTGGGATTGGAATTTCCAGGTAGAAGGATAGATTTTGAGGATGATAAGTAGCCCCAAGGAGGGTGGGTAGGGAGGAAGAAGTGGAGGGGAAGCTGGCTACAAGGAAGCCTTGGAGGAGGAGAGAAAACCAGAGTATCTAAGACAAAACACTTTCTCCTCAAATGAAAAATTCATGAGCACTGTATATGTGTATAATAAAAAATATAAGTGAAGACTATTCCAATACACATTTTTACTCTCCTGTATAAAAAGCCCTGGCTGCAGTTCATATTGGGTTTTATTGCCAGGTGCAATGGAAATCTCCCGCAGCAGCAGTGGCTGCTCCATCCCTGGAAGTGTTCATGGCCAGGTTGGATGAGGCTTGGAGCAACCTGGGCTAGTGGACGGTGTCCCTGCAGGGGGTTGGAACTAGACGATCTTGAAGGTCCCTTCCAATCAATCTATGATTCTCTGAGTTTGTGGTTATGGGTCACTTCAGTCCCCAGTCATGATGAGGTACCCAAAAGGTGATTTTTGCCTTTTTTATTTTAAAATCAGATTGCTTATGAAATTTTAAACACTTCACGTTGCAGAACAATTTTCCTTTGCTTACTTGGTGTGATTGCACAAAGCTCTGCAGGAAGATGTGCTGTAGCTACAATGTCATTAAATAACACTTTCTGTTGGTGGGTTTATTCCCTCCTCCATGAGGGTATTTAATTGTCACTGATGCTAATGGGAATTGTGTGCCTTTGGAGGGCATGCAGATTAATATGGAGATGATTCCCTGGCCAAGGCAAACACAGTGAAACACACACACACAAAAATGAAAGAAAGACTCTGTAAATAAATATCTGCCTCAGAGCAAGTTCTGTAAAAATTCATCTCCTTTGTATCCAGCTCTTCCTTGTAGCTCAGATCTTACTATGGGGGGAAGTTAAATTACCCAACAGGGAATGTGTGTTACAGATAAGTTCTGCAAGACAGCAGAGCACACACCAGAGTTAGAGAAGTCGCAAGTACAAAGTCAATTGAATGGCATGCAATTATCTCCCAAATTATAAAACACATTTTTCAACCCCCCTAGCATTTTATGGAATTGCGGCTTAGATTGAGGAATCCCACTCCACCCACTTCTGACCTTCCCTGGCTGAAAGTAACCTCTGGAAGAAACCCAGGATGATTCTCACTACCAGCACATAAACCTAGTTGACCTTCTGTGACGGAAACAGATTTGTGTATTAACATGTCATGTTCCTATTCCCAAAGAAATAGGAGCACTATAAAACTGGTCTGTGTTTGGGAAGAGTTAGCTGGAGCAGACAAACAGCTTTGTAAACCCAAATTGGCAGATATGGATTTATTTAGATATTTTAAGTGTTTTTCCCCCCATCCCAGAGCTGAAATGCAAATATCAATCCGGTTTCCCTAGGAAGTCTTTAATTCTTCATTAGGAGAAATATGAGTATAAAATCCACACAAAATTCACTTCTGTAATTCTATAAATCAGTTTCTAACTGAAATTTGGATCCTCTCCTCTCCTCTCCTCTCCTCTCCTCTCCACCCCTTCCCACAGTGATCCAAGGTCTTAAAAATATGTTTTGTCTGTGTTATCTCTGCAAAGAGCAAAGGATGACATCCTCATTGCCCATTCACATCTGCATGAGGGAGACATTGCTGCTGTCCAGTGGCTTTCTTGTCTATCAGAAAGAAGTGCAGTGATATCCAGAGGCAGGCTGCACATAGAACAAACCCTGTTCACACACAGATTAGTTTAGAGGTTTATTTAGTCCTTTCAGGTTTCCATGTTCTGGGAGGGAATACTCTGATTTTAGAAGGAGAAAATATAAACCTTATTGCATTTTATAGGAGCAGTAAATTTTTGGAGGAACTCTGCAGCTGTTTCACTAAATAAGACTCAGGCAGAGAACTCCCAAGCCTGGAGAGATTTCTGGTTTAGGCAAAACCCTTTCAGGTCCATTGGAGGGTTTCAGCCACAATTTCCACATGGCTTCCTTGGCCACCCAGGGAATGTGAATGAAATACAAGAGGTGGCCAGGACAGCACAGGGATATGTGAGTGACAGGAAAAAACTGGCTGGGTTTTTCCCTAGTAATCACTTCATTTAGCTGTATAAAAGCATTTGGGATCCAAAGGAGAAGAGAGGTAAATGTCTGTGAGGGCTTTTAGAAGTGCCAAAGTGTCTGACTTTACGGATAACAAAGAGTCATGTTGGAAAGTCACTTGATTTTTATGTTTCTTTTTTTACAAACAGATTTAAAGTCCTAGAACATGTTGAAAATGTTACCTACCACGTCTCCCTTGTCTGCAAGCACCAAAGCAGGTCTGGAAAAGAAGCCAAAACTGGTATTGCGGTATCTGTAATGTCATTTCTAATTTGCTTAGTAGTAGAAGCTCCAGTGAGGCGTAATTTGCTATTCTGTAAGGTTTGTAGTAAGAGTCTTTGACTCTGATGTGATTTAACCTCATTCTGACACAGATCTGTAAAACAAATGAATATTTTATCACAAAAAGTAGAAGCATTATGATACTTTAGGGGGGTGAAAAAAAATCAGTGTCTCCTAATCTTGACTGCATGGTTTGAGCAATTTGCCTCAGCTGAATTCAGGGACTTTAAAAGCTGCTCAAATGGAGCAGAGGGGAATCATCATTAATTAGAGGAAGAGCTTACACAGGGCTAGTTGCATGTCCCCAGCTCTCCTGGCTGCAGGGAGGAAATACTTCTGGACAGTAGGCCCAGAAATGTGTTTTATGCAGAGCTACAAATATTTAAGTGTCAGACTTGCCTGAATTCATGTTCCCTGCCTGGGAGGAGAAGGAGGTCAGTGGCACTCCCAGTGCCAATGCAGTTGGTGCTGTAAATCCCACGTCGTTGTGGTCAGTGTGTCGAGGACAGGTGAAAGCCTCAAGGAGTTGCTGAGGCAGAGGAAGGTGAGATTGTTTGAAAGGTGAGACCATTTGAAATGTATGGCAGAGGTTACTGAAGAGCAGATTTTGGCTCAAAGAATGAAGATTAGGATTTAAGGAAAGAAGCAAAGCTGTCTACAACACACCATCAGAAGTGTTTATTCTGCGGCAGTGAGAAGAACCAAGAATAAGGTGTGTGCACATCAATTATTGAAAACAATTCCAGCAAACACAGCCTATCACCTCCCTCACCGCCCCCCCAACAAAAATACTTTGAGTGATCAAAATTTATTTTGACTCCTTTTGCTTCAACACCAAGTATTTGTCCAACTGGATTTGCTGTTGTCACGTGGGAGGGGAAAGAAAAATTCAATAGAAAAAGAGCTCGGGCAAGACAGTGAAGTTTCTCCTCAGTTCTATCAACAGCATGTCTTTGTCTTGAAATGACAGTAAGTTTTATAAAAGTTATCCAGTCACTGGAGCACTGAATACTTCAGAATCTGTGTCGCTTGCAAATCCTTGAGGGTTTTTGGTAGCTTTTATAGACAGGATAGTGATGGAAGAATAGAATCCAGAGACAGGTCCACACCTTTGCAGTCATGCTAAAAGGATGAACTGGAGGGAAAAACAATAAAGACAAGAAGTGCTGTCTGACAGGGGAATTCCTGTCCCAAGAACATACACAGCAAACTTAATCTTACTTAACTGCCACAAAATGAGACACTTGGTCTGTGCCGATTTATGTACCTGTGTTGTATGTTTTGCACAGCTGTCTCACACTGCTATTATGAACACCAATTTTAAACCCATTATAAACATAATTCCCTACTGATGGAAACCAAAGTGCTGTCTGACAGGGGAATTCCTGTCCCAAGAACATACACAGCAAACTTAATCTTACTTAACTGCCACAAAATGAGACACTTGGTCTGTGCCGATTTATGTACCTGTGTTGTATGTTTTGCACAGCTGTCTCACACTGCTATTATGAACACCAATTTTAAACCCATTATAAACATAATTCCCTACTGATGGAAACCAAATGGTTTGGACTTGATGTCTCACTTCAGGGTGGCCCAGCTGAGGGGAAATGAGCATCTTGCAACCACTTTCTTCTTGGCCAATTGTTCAGGGGAATGAATGTTCTCCCATCTCGTGGGCTCTGCCCGTTGGGTGCTTTACAGATGTGTTACACTGGTTCAAAATTTAACATGAAGGAGGGGGAAGGAAGAGGAGAAAACATTCAGCTTCTGCTTTGTATTCAAGGCACATCCCCACTGCCTTATTATCACATCAGAGAGCCTGGACCCATCAGTGCTTTCATTACACAACATCCTCCTCCCCCAAGAATTTATAATTCCACCATGTTAATTTGTTTTGGGGACACTCAGCTGTCTGATTCCCTATCAGAGAGAAAATTTGGTTTATTAGAAAACATCTAGGAGCAGTTAATTCCACAACTTTCTTTGAGACCTTGAGAGGTCAATGCATAATTTAGGAGGGTTTGGATTCTGTTCTGATTGCATCTCACTCAAAGACAACCTCAATTATACGAGCTCAGTTTTCCAAGTGCCCACGTCCTGCTTTAATCATCAAATATGCTGCCAAGGACCCTCTGTCTGGCCAGAAGGTTTTCTATTCCTCAGCTGGCATCTCCAACCATGGCAGGGCATCCACTGACCAAGAAAGGTAGAGGATTAAATCACTGCTTGGGAACAGAAACCAAACTAGTGATGAATCTTCAGCAGTGATGGAGCTGCTTGGTGCTCAAACTGTGCAGATTGTGCCTTGTGGAACCAGCTCATGGGAGTTGACCAAGGTCTTCTGGAATTAATAGGAAGATTCCCACTGGTCTCCATGGGCAGCTCTGCAGCTCTGTTCCTGGAATCCATATTTCCAGGGGAATAGGAGCAAACTGCAGCTGCAACAGTATGTAAAGCTCTTACTGATTTACAGCCTGCACCACATGAAGGACATGAATCCTGTGGCTTATGAATAGGAAAGAAGGAGCAGCATTATCTTTCCCAGCTACAGCTCCCTTGCCATGAATCAATGTTTCATTTTTGCTGCATTTGTTTGCTGGCCTTTAAAAATCCCAACAATTACATGGTCAGCAATATGAAAGGCATAAAGGAAATGGAGATCATTTACAGGTGGTTCACAAAGGCTCCTCTATCATACAGTGGGCCAGAGAAATTCTGTGTTGATGGGTCCTATTACAAGTGGAAGGAATGGGACTTTGAAATACTGTTATTTCATCTTCATGACACATAATGAAGTCAATTCAAATGTCAGTTTGCAGAGGAACATGAGATGCCCATTCAAACTTAAAACTAACAGTGAGGTACAAAAATACCTGGTGTGTTTTAAGGACATGGTGCTATTGCAGAACTGAGGGCTGCAGAGACAGACTTCTTTTCTTTCTAAATGAAAAGCTAAGAACAAGAAATAATTTTCTAGATTTTATGGCTTTTGTCTCATTTCCTTGAGAAACTCCTGGAACCGATGTCATGTTTACTTAGCTTTCAATCAAGACATTAGGAAGTCCTCTTTTAATTAATGATGAGCCACTTCTAATGCATTTTAACAGCTAACATTCTCTGGAATGGTTGATTTAGATTGTATTCTCTGACCAAGCCTTACTCATCCAAAGGTCTCATCACACTAGTCATCTTTGGCATTATCAGTGCTGAAAGCTCAGGGAGTGTGAATTTGTATGTTACATACAAAGTATGTAATCCACTCCTTTGCCCCAAAATCCCACATAAAGCTCCATTTATTTGGCATTTAGCTTGCCCTGACTAATTTTGAAGAGTCAAAATACAAGAACCAGAAAAATTACTCTAGTGAAACACACCAAAAAGTTCCCTCAGCCTCTCCCAGCTCCCCCTCATCTTCAGCTACTGTAGCTGTGAGATAAAATACCATCTCCTTTCCAGCTCACCTAATTTTAGCCCTACATAGCTGAGCTCTTCCTCTGAACAAGATGTCTATTGTCCTTTTACAATCAATAGAGAGGGAGAAGCAAGATTAATCTCCCTCATTTAAGAGTCCTGCTTTGTGATGAGATGAATGGTGTCCTAGAAGCACTATTTCCCTTCATCACCTCTCAAATCAAGTAGATGTCTCACTTAGGTGAGATGAATCCCATCTCAATATTTAAAAACAAATATGAGATGGGGCAGTGCTTGTCTTTTGGGCTTTTCTGTGTGTTCCTGCATGTCCCTGTGTGGGCAGGCTGGGCTTGGGCACATCCTGCACTTTGTGGCTGAGAACAGGGCTGGAATGGTGTGGAGGGAAGAAGCAGCCAGGCTTGTTCAGGTGGGCAGAGGTGGAGGATAGGTGTGGAGGTCAGGAGAGAGGGAACACTGTGGTGGGCAGGTGGTGCCAGAGGACACTCACCAGCAAATGCCACCACTGCTGAGCTGGGAGCAGCACCAGGATAGCTTTGGGAAGCAATGGATTTGTTAATCCAGTAAAAGCCAGTGTCATGATCTTGATGGCCAAACTCATGATTGAGGAGTTTGGAAACTCTAAGATAGATATCTACATGTATCAACGAAAACTCATGATTGAGGAGTTTGGAAATTCTAAGATAGATATCTACATGTATCAACTGGTTTCAAGACCAAATTGGTTAATTTAAATGCTCTTGAATACCACAGTCCATGATGTGCCTGATGTGAGATCCCTGAGGCTCCAACTAGTCTGAACTTGTGGTGCAACCCCAATGTACAGTTCTGTCTCCTGAGCTAGGAGGTAAGGATCAAATCCATGGGGAGAGGAACTCACAAAGCCTCTGCAGCACCTGAACTGCTTTGTGCCTAGGAAGCAAGATGGGGAAGGTTGAAAATTAAAACCTACTCCATTTTGGGCTGCACAAAGAACATGGAGCAAGTTTTGCCAGCTTTTGTTTTCCGGAGGAAAACTGTTACAAGGCTAAAATGCCTAAAGGTTATTTTCTTCCTCAGCTTAAATCTCCCAGTGAGTTTCTGCCGGGTCTAGTCAACCTTGCCCAAGCAAGCACAGTTCATACAGTATTTTTGGTGAACTGCCCTTTCATCTACCCATGGGCACAGAAAGCAGATATTTATAACTGTGTGTCTGACCTACACAGTACAGTAGGTAGATAGATATTCAGGCACATCTTATGTGTATTATGTGATATATAATGGCTATGCTTGTCCTTCCAACTCCATCAAAGTCTAGAGAAAGAGTTTATCATACAATGTTATCATGGTATGTTAAGGAGTTGGAATGGAGATTAGAGGTCACCCAGCCCCAACCCCCTGCCCTGGGCAGGGACACCTCCCACCAGAGCAGGTTGCTCAAGGCTTCATCCAACCTGGCTGTGAACACTGCCAGGGTTAGGGCAGACACAGCCTCCTTGGGCAGGATCTCACCACCCTCACAGGTAAAAACCTCTTCCTGATAGCTAATCTAAATTTCTCCTCTATTAATTTATCCCCATTACTCCTTGTCCTATCACTACAGTTCCTAACAATGCTCCCACAAACTGTAGCTTGTGTTCAAAACCTTCAAAAAGGTCATTAAAGTGATTTTCCTGTAATAGCTTCCAAACCAAGACCCTACATGACTCACTCAATCTCTGAAGGCTTCAGAGCCAAGATACTGCTTCCCAGATAGAGGCAGAACTGTGGACATTAGGTTACTGGAAGTGCTCTGCTGGCATGGCCTGCTTGGAATGTGCAAGGTTTTGAAAACAAATGTGGAAAAAGCCTAGTGGATGACCAACCTCACAGTCCAGAGTGGGATGTTCCCATCCTTTGCTCATGTCCTGACAGACTGCAAGTTGTCGTGTACGCTGAGGTCAACCCATCCTACACACAGTTTCTGGTGCTTCCTGGTGAAGAGAGGAACGAGGCTATGCACGGATCTCGGCCTGGATGAACAGCAATGCCATGTAGCTCCATATGATTTCCTGGAAGCTGACAAAAGGGGTTGATGCTACTAACTGTCAGCACGTGCATACAAACAGTTGTCGGGTTTGGGGTGGGTTTTTAATCCTTTTGTGGTTGGTTTTGAATAGAAAGAGCTTTGTTCATGAGGTCCTCTACTGACGATCACAAGTGAGGCGGAGAAGGAAGGGGTTTGGTGGTGAAAGAAATCGTCCTGGTCAGGGTTCCCCTGCCCTCAGGTGCTACCTGACCTTCTGCAGCTCCTGTCTCAGCCAGGAGGGCAGGGGCTGCCCCAGCCTGTGCAGCAGCTTGGACAACTCCACGTTGTGGTCTCTGTAGTAGCTCGACAGAAATGCTCGAGACTGAGAAGGGGGGAAACAAAACACAGTAAGGGTTAAAGAAGGAAACCCATAGGACATCAGATTTCATAGCAGCCTTCCAGTGTCTGAAGGAGCTACAGGGAAGCTGGAGAGGGACTCCGTGCTAGGAGACAGTGCTGCAGTGACAGGACAAGGGGCAGTGGGTACAAATTGAAGGAGGGGAATTTTAGGTTAGATATCGGGAAAAGTTTTTTTCCTGTGAGGATGGTGAGACACTGGCACAGGTTGCCCAGGGAAGTAGTAGAAGCCCCAACCCTGGCAGTGTTCACAGCCAGGTTGGATGAGCCTTGAGCAATCTGCTCTGGTGGGAGGTGTCCCTGCCCAGGGCAGGGGGTTGGGACTAGATGACCTCTAAGGTCCATTCCAACCCCTAAAATTCTATGACTCAGCATGTGCTCCTGCACTATGCACTGCTTCCAGAGAGAAGTTCTTACAGGGGGCAGTTTATCTCCTGGCATCCAAAGCTGAAGTTTGTGATTTTTAGAAATATCAATCCAGTGAAAATATAACAAAAAAAACCAACTCAAAAATCAGTGTGTTTATTTTAGGAGCCAAACACAGGGTCAACATTAAAAACTGCTGCCATAAGCCTCTGGAAAGCCCTTACCTCTTGGTCCATGGGTGGGTATTTTCGACCTTTGCTTTTTCCCAGGCACTTTGTTTTCCCTCCTTCCAATAACTGGCACCAGAAGCCTTTCTGAGGGTCAAACCTATAGAGGATTATAAGTATTTTAAAAGACCTCACTACAGAAAAATCTCTCAGTTACTAAGACACTGGTGTTATTATGAACACTGATTATTATTAACACTGTTATTATTAGCAACTACTGCTGCACATATCCCTCTAGATGACTGGAATTCTGAGGACAGGGTGGGAAGCAGCTTTCCTCTCTTGTGAAAGCTCAGGGGATTTATTTTTTCCCCACAAATTTGCCTTGGAATTGGCTCAAGGCAAGAAGTTTTTCACATTGAGTTTTACCTACACTGGGTAATTTTTATTCTCCTTGTCAGCACGCAGTGTGCAAGTTTGAAGCATTGATCTATAGGACTCCAGTCAAGGTCCTGAGCCTTGTGCTGGTTTGAGCTGGAGTAGAGTTAACTTTCTTCACAGAGGCTAGTATGGGGCTATGTTTGGGTTTTGTGCAGAACACAGAGTTGATAATGCAGAGATGTTTTTGTTATTGCTGAGCAGAGCTTACACAGAGTCAAGGCCTTTGCTGCTTTCTGGCAAGGAAGTTGGGGCTGCATGGGAGATTGGGAGGAGACACAGCTGGGACAGGTGACCCAAACTGACCAAAGGGATATTCCATACCATATGACATCATGCTCAGTATATAAGGTGGGAGGAAGAAGGAGGAAGGGGGGACATCTGGAGTGATGGTGTTTGTCTTCCCAAGGAACCGTTACACGTGATGGGCCCTGCTCTCCTGGAGATGGCTAAACACCTCCTGTCTTTGGGAAGCAGTGAATTAATTCCTTGTTTTGCTTTGCTTGTGTGTGCAGCTTTTGCTTTCTCTATTAAACTGTCTTTATCTCAACCTGTGAGTTTTTGTAGCTTTTACCCTTTTGATTCGCTCCCCCATCCCATTGGTGGAGGAGTGAGTGAGAGGCTGTGTGGTTCTTGGCTGTTGGCTGGGGTTAAACCACGACAGCCTCAGACTCAAGGATGCTCCACAGCCCCAATCCAGGCTGTGACTCATATTTTATTGTCTGGTGTTGGTCAGAGATTTTATTCCTGTCAAGCTGCTCCGTGTATCCCTGTGGGATGCTACTGTATTGATCAATTGACACTTAAACAAAGAGAGTTTTGTTGAAAAAAATATTAATTGGCTCTTTTCCTGGAATTAGATGTGCTATATCCTCAAGGACACTACAGCTGTGCTTAGGGAAAACTCTCTGTGTGGCCACTGGGATCTGGTGCTGCTGCAGTTCAGCACTGTCAGAGTGAGAGGGGTTAAACAGGGCAAGTGGATCTATTTGCTGACTTCAACAGATATAGCTGTTGAATCCCTGATTTTATTGCTACAGAAAAGTGAGTGTTTGTTGCATGACTATGAAACAAGGAGAGATATAATATTGGCATGTCTTCTGTTGGTTTTGGAGGGAACTAAGCAGAGTTCAGGTGTACTGAATGAACCAGTGGTTGGGTGTTGACAATCTCACAGCCCCTATGAGAAGTTGTCTGTTCCCTATCATTAGATCTAAATACCATTTTCATTCCAAAGATGGCATTACAGCATAAACACTGTCTCAGCAGCCTTATCTGAGCTACACAATTTGATGCTGATGTCTAAGATGTGGAGAGGAATTTGAGATGGAGGCTTTGAAACACACACTTGCTGAGGAATGAGCAGCACGTGGCATTAAGTTGGGATTTATTGCTGTGGCACTTGCAGCATGCATAAAACATTGGAACACTTCACATTCCAGCTATCCTGCAGATGTTTGAAAGGGATGAAGTACAACTGGCTGAACACAGAGTTAATTAGTTAGAGACCACCTTTTGCCCGGGGTCTGTCTGTGTGACACAGATGCACCTGCAATTCACTGCTGCACAGGAGTGAACTAATTTCAGGAGAAGGGTGAACCTTCTTCATGCCTTTTTTCTTGCTCAGCCTATTACTGCAGGCCTGACCTTTTGTTTCCTAAATTGTCTCAGTAGCTGTTTCAATTAAAAACAAATAAATCATTGATTAAATGGGTATATTGATGATAGACTCATTTCTGCTTGGGCCTTTCCCATCTGCTCATTGCATGGTGAAGTGCCTTAGCTGGTTTGCACTAATTTCCCAAGAGGAGCAGTAATATAGTGTGCTGGGTAAAAGGAAAGCTGTAAAGCTATGCCCCAAACAGTATTTCTGCCTCAGAAGGAGCATATTGAACATTATGAAGAGGATGTGCAAATCTGGGGAGAGGAAAACAGAGTTGGAGACCTCAGGCTGAATTACACATCCCACTGTGTTGAACCCACCTCGTGTATCAGGAAATTCTCAGGACTTCTATGTATGTAATTGGGTACACAGTGGAAGTGTTTATTTAAAAATAGTGATAGCCTTAAGGCTAAAGTTACCAGTGAGCTTTTTAGGGCAGTCAGCAGAAACCTTTCCAGGCCTGGTTATCATCTCTTCCATGCAGAGTAAGCCCATGGGAGGGACAGGGATGGACCTGGACCAGCCCTCTCCACCCCTCTGCAGGCAGGGAGAGTGTCTGCCAGGCCAGAGCTAAGCAATGCCTCCATGAGGACCTTTTATTCTCTAGCAAATGCAGCAGCACTTCGAGAGAAAACATTTCCTTCAGCACACTCCTCTAATCCTGTGTTTTCCTCAAGCCCTACCTCTGTCTCCTCTCTGCTCTCTTTCCTTGGCTCTGATTAGTCCCTCCCTGCTGCCTGGGCTGATTTTACTCTCCTGTAAGACCTACACGTAATTACTCAGGGTGATGGACTTGTTGCTCAGTGGTGTTTGCAGGCCTGGGTCCTGAGGCTGCTTTCTGACACCTTTACAAATGTGAGCTGTGTAGTTGTTAGGCAGTAATGACTAGGAACCATCCTAGACAATCTTTTTTGCTTTGACAAGTCCAACCATAAAGCAACCACATAGTTTAATGCATTTTTCCCTTCTATCCCAAGTTCTTGCAGAAGTGTGTGCTTCCGCAGCACATTTGCATTCTTGATGCCTCTAAACAGCAAGCGCATAATTTTATAGATCTGTTTACAATCCATTTTTCCTGTCCAAACCAGTATGAGAGGCCAAATTTTTCCTGCTATGTGACTCCACTGACTTTAATTTAGTTACAGAAAGGAAGATCTATGTCTGTGGGTGTGTGTTTTACAAACCTAGCAGAAGGCACTGCAGATGTGAAGCAGCAGTTTGTTCAAATATCACTAGTTCAGCTCTGTATTCAAACTCCTCCTCTTTCATCTGCTCTGGAAACCAGTGACTTAAAAAATCGCACTCTCAAAGCCAACATTTTTCTTTTAGTAAGAAGATTTTGGCAAAACAACTTTCTTAAGCACTGAACTCTCACTCTGCACCTGTGATATGAATAACCAGGACCCTCCCAGCAGAGAAACATGAACTGTAAGCAGTGTGGGGCAGCTGGAAAGTCTATGGTGTTGTTTCCCACAGAGTTTCTGGTGCCAGCCTGCAGGGAAGGATATAGAGGCTTTTCTCCTTCCCACCCCACATGTAGGCTCAGCTCTGCTTGCACAGTGACTTGGAAAAGCCTCCACTGCAGTGGCTTCTCAGCCCACGGATGGCCCAGGGCTCAGGCTGTAAGGAGATGATGCTCCTCACATGGAGAGGCTCAGTGCTAAAGCTTCTTACAATTTTCTGCTGGACTAAGAGGGGAGAGAGAAATTCAGCCCACTCCTGCCCCTGCAGGAGTCTCAGCCATGCATGAAAATGGGATTAGGGAATGATACCTTTAGTCCACATTAAAAGCAAACAGAGAAATCATATGACCAGACGAATCTCATCCTATTGAGTGATTCTAACCCAACTCAATGGTATCGAGTGCTTCTACCCCAACTTGTTGTTAGGCTCCTATCTGAATGTGATAACTACATTTAAGCCAAACTTTCCACACCTGACACTGCCAGGGCTTCAGGTCCTGGAGACTGACACGAGATTCAGCAATCTCATGTGCAAATAAATGTGTGCTGAGCTCTCCCATGCATTTAATGTACATGCTAAGCCAGGCAGTGAGGAAAGGTACCCTGAGGAAACAGCTTCTAGGCAGGCTTAGAAAACTCCAAGCTTTGCAAAATTATCCTTCTGGTAATGTGTTGTTTGTTTGTAATTAATGATCAAGGGGTCTTGGTAGGAAAGGGTGGATCCTGTTATCCCATGGGGCAGATAAAAGAGGCACAGACTCACGTTAGAGCTTCGGAGTAGTTATAATGAGGAGAGACTCCAAGAAACTTCTGCACTTCATCCATCACAGTAGCCGGGTCACTTCTTAGCTGCTGTCCATCAATAATGAGCAACTGCAGGGGGAAATATGTGAGTTATTTAGGAGCAGGACTGAGGTTAACAAAAGAATGATGTTATTTCCCTTCTGTGACAACCTGGGTTTAAATTAGAGTGTGATTGGTACAGTGTTAAGAACATTCCTATGGATGAACTTTTCTTTAGGTTTACTTTTTACTTGATTACATTGAGTTTGTATAGGTTGTAACACAAATACAAGAGTTAAATCTCCCAAGCCAAACCTGATTCTCAGAGAATTCTGAGAAAAAGAGATAAGGAAAGAATGTAAATTATTGTTGAGGTTTATGATGTGTCTGGAAAATCTTTCATGGGCTATGAAAAATAACAAAAGGCTCATCTATATCTTAGAACGGACTGTTCAGAAACTGCACAATTACGTGTTCAAAAGTGATACTGTGGCAATTTGAAACTCACCACCAGATCAGCCATAAAGGCTTGTAAAACTGTTAGCAAAGGGATGGGTTTTTTTGTTTTGAATTAAAGATTGATGTGCTGTAAAGGTACATTGACCTCCATAAGCAAATACCAAGACAATGCATCCAAAATCTGCTGGAATACCGAGCAGCGTTGCTAACAACTGTTGTGGGCAGGCATGTGTTATATTTATTGTGAGGGTTTATTATGAATTATTAAGGCTCTGAGTGCCCAGGCTGAGGGAATGCACGTTACAGAGTGCCCATTAGTAAGCACGGGGAGTGCTCTCTCTGTGTGCACCTGATTAACAACAAGTGCATTTTGGTGTGTATCTTGTAAAATTAATCACTATGAAACTATAACTATGAAACAGGAGTGGATACTGGTTTGACAAGAAATATGTTGATGTGCCCTGAATATTTAACAAGAGGGGGCAGGATAAGGAGAGAAAAATTCAGGAGAGAGGACAGCAGCCCTGAGTGAGGGCCAAGGCACACAAGTAACAGGGCATGGGATGCTCAGCACCCTCTGCATGCTCCAGATTTGCCAGGACATCCCCTTCTCCTTTGGAGGAACAGGTTGGGATGAGGTGTCTGATGAGGAGACATGTCCTGCTTGCCCCTAGGGCAGTACTGCCCTAGCTGCAAGCTCGGCTGCTCTAGGCAGGACTCCTTCACATTTAGGAAAGAGTAGAAAGGCCAGAGATGAAAGAAGGAAGTAAATGACTAACTGAGACTTTCACCTGGAAATGGGATTGACCTGCTTCTCCTCTTTGTAGTATAGCTGAGACTGTATAAAAAAGAAAAATGAGGATTGCAAGAAGACAGAGCTATTTCTTTTTGTTTGGGGTTTTTTTCCAGGTCTCTGACTAAATAGGCAACACTCAGCTCTACCTCCTTTCAGCAAAATTCTGTCCCACATAGAGCAATCTCTGGGGATCTTTATTCATTTGCTTCCTCCTTAAATACCCTTTTACAACTTTTTCTTACAGCAGGTAGACAGGAATTGAGCTATGGACCATACCCATGCCTGTATTTTGTAGCTCTAAAATGTTTGGTTTAGCTTATTTGATTACTATTATTATTATTATTATAGCAATGGGAATATTCTTTAGGTCTATGTGTTTGAGTAAATTTTTCATGGGAAAGATGATAAAAGACAATTTAATTAAGTATCTGAAAGGAGATGGGGCAAAAGAAGGAATTTCTGCTCTGACCCCAAGAAAGGTCAATTCCATATCAGGATCAAACAAACATGAAGTTTTCTACTAAAGGGAATGAGTGGGAAGTAGAGTGAAATTTCTTTGTAGAAAAAGCCTTGGCATTTTCTAAATGAATTTCTCAAGCCTTCCCGCAATGTCTCGTGCTCTAGGTGCTTGTTTCTTGGGACAGAGAATGCTTAGTGACCTTCACTGATCCTGGAAGGAAACCCTGAATCCTCCATCGAGCTCATGTGGACACAGCTCATAGCATTTTCCTGTTGCATCTTTTCCATCAGAAGACAGAAAAATCAACAAGAGTTCTAGTGAGAAATATCCCATTCCTTCTAATGATGAGGCCACACTCATTTGGGCACTTCCCAGGACTCGATGAGCTTGGTGAAGGCCCAGGCTGGCAGTTACCTGGGACGCGGGGAAATGGGTGAGCCACCTCTCGATGTGCACAGCATACCAGCCTGGTGTGAGGCATCTCTTCTGCAGAGCCCTGATCTCCGAGGGGGCCCAGTGGCTGGAGGTAATGACCTCATAGAAGTTGAATTTCAGGGCAGCAGGGTCCTCGTGGGAGCGCTGGTGCTGTCGGAGAGATTCAGACACACATCACAAGGATGCTGAAGATTAAGCCCTAAGTCTCCCCAGAGCTGTGGCTCCCCCTCAGTGCCACTTGTCCCAGGTAGGAGAGGGAGGGCAAGGAAGCAGGATGGGGCCACTGTTCAGTCACCGACCCCTCGGGACAGGCAGGAGGGGAGCTGAGAAGCCAAATCC
>NW_008676112.1:65710-67533 GCF_000695815.1 Acanthisitta chloris
GTGAAGGTGCAAATGAGAGGTTGAAAGGGTGCAAACTGCAGCTCCAGGCCATGTTTCATTCCTTGCAGAACTTTCTAACAGTATCAGGAATGGTGTAGTTCATACTTATTGCAGTGTTATTAATTCGTGTCAGTTTTAGCACTGCTTTTAGTGCTTCCTTTATCTGTATGCCTACGCCACATTTCACACACATGCTTAAACGCTTCCCTAAAAATAGGAGGTTTAAACAGTGCAGACTGTGTTAGGGAAAGGTGTGAGCTCAGGAAAAGGCAAGAAAGAGCATCCTAGAGGTTCCTGAGAAAAACAACAGGCTTGCTTTTGTTTCCAAGGAGACAAAAAGCCAACCTCTCTGGGCACAGCTCCTTTTAACTCCTTGGGAACTTCAGGAGATGCTGTGTACATTTGTACACCACCGTGTACTGCTGAGCTTACAGGCTGCAGGAAGGGATGCAGTGCCAGATTCCCAGCATCAAGAGCTCTGATTTTCTAGCTGGGAAATGCTCATTTTGCCCCTGTATCTCCCTGGGTGAGGAGCACTGCTTTTCCTCTATGCACTGTCAGCTGTAATTGAGATGAAACTCTTTCTTTACAGCTGGTGGCAGCTCTGTGCTGGGAAGTTTCATCATTGATGACACCGGCGTCGCAAGTGCCAACTGCAGAAGTTGGCACTCAGCATCCTTCTGCTCCCACACGCTGCAAGTGCTATGCAGTACATCCCATTTCCTGCTCAAGGACACACATTCCCACTGATGCTGGTCATCATCCCCTGCCATTGATCTCACTGTTCATATCTTGAAGGCAATGTCCATACCTGGTACCAGGAATAGGCCCGGTCGGATGGGTCAATGAGGATGGTGATGATCTTGGCCTTGGGGATGAGGGAAGCAGCTCGCTTAGGAGCTTCCTCAGAATGGAAATAGTTGGCACTTTTCTCAAAGAGGAGGTCAGTGGTGATATTGGAAGGAGTGGGGAAGAAATCCATGTACCTGGTGGGGGAAGAAACTTGTTAGAATTAGCAGTAGCACAAAGGGGTCATATCCCTGTGCTTCCCATTTCATGGCAGGTGAAAAGGTGAGTTTTCAGACATAATTCTCAAGAAGCAAAATTGAATTTCTTAGCTCACTCCAGACTGGAGTAAAGGGAACACATCTTGGCTCTTACATGGTAATAGCTAAAGCCTCCATGAAGTCAGGTAATTAGGTTTTTCCTTTGATGGATGGGATTTTTGCTAATATCCCTCAGTGTCAGAGGGATATCTTTCACCAGTTTGGACTGAGTTCAGGTTTAGCTGAAGAAAAAGAATGGGAAAAGCTTCAAAATGTCAACCATTTAATTCTAACATCGTTGAAGTACTTCATTCTGGAACTGACAAATCCTTGCTTTTGGATGCTTTCAGAATGCAGGATCTGAATTTTGGCTTTGAATGGGCTTTTCCATCTAGAATGGATTGGAGGTACAAGTAAGACAGAAGGTTCAACTGAGTGGGTGAAGAATTCAAATGGAGCAAAAGGTGAATTTATTTTGGAGGCATTTTTTCATTCCTTTGGTTCTCCTGAGCCCTCTGGGAACTTCCAGTTTTTGTGGCACTTGCTGTTTTTTTGTCCTCTCTAAAGGAACGAAGCATGAGGGTCTCACCCTGTGCACAGGGCTGTGGAACCAGCAGGGCAATTTCAGTGAAGGGTGAGAGAAGAGGTGTCCAAGAGACCAACCTCTTCCTCTACACATTCCGCAAAGGTGTGCAGAGGAGAGACCCCATCACCTCTCCTTCTCCTCCAAGGCAATTACACCATGTGCTCTATGCTATCCATGGGTCATCTCTTTCC
>NW_008676112.1:67557-71910 GCF_000695815.1 Acanthisitta chloris
CACCAAGCAGTTTTCCTTTTGTCTTTCATGACACCTTGATCTGAGCTGCTTTTATTGCTCAGCCTTTTGTGGTCCCCACGCTGTCTGTACTGTGTATGGGCAAGGAAAACCACTCAGGATTAAACTGCTGCTGTGCAGTGCGATGTTTGTCTTGTATTCCAGTTTGCGCACAAGAATGAGAACTGCTGCTCCCTGTGGAAACAAGAGGATTGCAAAACTGCTTTTCTTAGGCAAAAGCAGTAAATGCAATATTTAAACCTGTGCTAGGAATACAGCTGAAATGCTTTACAGTGGTTTTTTTTCCTCTCTTGAAGAGATGAATTGAACTTTACTCCATGAAAAGCCACTTTTGAAGGAAAAGGGTATAAGTCAGTGTAGATACAGCTATGAAAAGACAGAGACGCTATTCAGCACAAAGACAGAAATCATGACTGAGCTATTAATTTCTGAAAAAAGAAGAAAATTCTTACTGTAATATCTAAACAAAATGAAGGACTTGATTAAATGTCCCATCATTACCAATTAGATTCTCCTTCTGTCTGGTAATGCCAAGCATAACAAATCCATCCAGTAATTATGGAGTTGTCATACATGCTGTTGGAAATGTTCCATTGTGATTCACCATGGATTAATAATGAACAATTCATTTTTGCTACTCTGCTTACCAGTCAATCCCCTTGTGGTAGTTGTTGCCATTGAAGAACTGAACTTCCTCAAAAGTTTTTGGGCTGGGGAGGTTGCTGGTGATGGAAGGATGCATCAGAAGGAAGAGATAAAGTGCTGTTGTTCCTACAACAATGCAAATAGATGCCATTAGGAAACAGGGGAAAAAAGCACCTTTGACTTTATTCATTCAAGAGACTTTAAAAAAGCTCTAATTGTGGGATTGTGCTTTTGTGGCTCCCACAAATGTCCTTTTGTCCTCTGTATTTTTCCTGGGGGTCTGTAATGAGGAATGAATTGTTTATCTCAATGCTATCAATCCTGTATGTAATAAGCATGCTTTAATTTCCAGGAACATGGATTTTTTTATGGTGAATTAATTCAATTTCATTACACAGTTGTCCCTTCAGCAGTAAAGGACTTACTACTGGAACCCCATAGGGATCCAGAGTTCACCATCTCCACAGCAAGGAATTGAATTCAGTTTACAGGACACAGATACAAAACTTGGGTTACAAATTCAGGATTTCTTACCTGTTTTCTGGGGTCCTATCACAAGGAATTTGGGTAGGTGGTCACAGGTTTTATCTCTGGACCAAATGTCCCTGTGCCGTTTGTCGTCACACGGGTTCTGAGGGAGAAAAGGTGGTTGTGGCCATCATTATTGGGGCATCCTCAGTCTTTGCACACATGAGTCTAAATGCTATGCACTAATGCCAGAGCCTAACACAGAGTAGTAAACCCCCACATTTCCTTGTAGGAGTTTACTCTTGGCAGATACTGAGCACTCTGCTAGGGATCCATGGAAGCACTCAGGTACCCAGGACCAAACTCCTGTGTGTCCCTCAAGACCAATCCTTCCAGGTGTCCCAGTGAAGTCAGTATTGCCACGCAGTTGTGCAAACCCTAGAAGGATTGGAGTCAAAATCCACCCCTTGTGTAACTACTGCACTTCCTTCTCTCTGTTAGTCAGGCTCATTTCCCAACCTCAGAGCCCTCAGGCACCTATGTGGTCCCTTTGACTAAAATTCAATGTGTGTGTAATGGGTTTGCATGACTGAGGATTAAGTTCAGTCATTAGAAGAAAAGAAAGGGGGGAAAAAAAGATTAAAACATTGATTTAATCAAGTTTTCATTGGAAGTTAAAATGGAAACCTCTGAATAGCTTCAAGGCATTACTTTTTAAGGTGTCAGAAGGGTTACTGATGCTTAGGGCTTAGTGCCAATTTTCATTTACGTGAGGAGGCAAAAAAGAGGGACAAAATAGACATGTGGGATATTATTCATCTTCTTGTCTTTCTACTACCTAGGAATGCAAAATAAAAAGCTGGGAACAAAAGAACCCACAGAAGAGTTTAAGGCTGACTGCTCTTTAAAGCAGTTATCCTATGGATACTGCTTTGCCATAGTATGGACTGGTAATAGAGGATATGGTTTGCTAGTGAATAAAGTTAGCAGAACGTAATAGAGGAAATCATCAACTGATGAGAATTGCTTCAACTCAATGGAAATATTACAGATTTATACTTCTTCTATAGCTGGGCCAAAAGTAATAGGGAAATTTGCTGGTCCTTTTTGCCAGTGTAAGGCTGAAATAAGTGCACAGCTCTCTGTGGTGTCACTCTGGATTTATGCCTGTGCAGAGCTAAAAGCACTGCGTGGCTCATCGTATTCCAAATAAGATCTGGATAACAATGACTGGGAAATTACAGTGTTGAGATTACACACTATTGTGCACTGGAAACAGAGACAGAAGAAAGCCAGTCTGTACAGAAATCCCTCTCCATTCTTAAAAGAGCTTTTTCTGGCCAAAGATTCTTATGTCAACAAGCGGATGGAAATTGGATGTGATGTTACCTGCCAAAGAGGGTCTGTCTGCTCTGGGAAGAGCTCAAAGTACTTCTGAGCCAGCTGGACTGGGGGCAGAGTCTGCAGCTTCAGGTTGGTGGAGCTCTTGACAAAGCTGGCGAGGTTGGCAAAGGTGTACAGCCCCAGGCGGTCATTCCCGTAATTGGACAAATGGGTCATGAAGATGCTGATCTGGGAGGCAAGAGGAGCCTTTCAGTCATGGGACAGAGGAGATGGCAGTGTCTGGCTGGAAGGGCAGGCATGGGAAATCCAGGAACTTTGCCAAACCCTCTCCCCCCACCCACACTCAAAAGAAGACAGTGAAAATGTTGAACTAGTCACACTTCCTAACCTCTCAGCAAGGGTCAAGTCTCCAAACTTAGCATGTATGCACCATTCCTTTAACATCCCTTATCTGAAGGGATATATCAGTCACAGGCTCCCCATGGATGGGCATTCAGGAGATGCTTTCACAGCTCTTTTTTTTATTCTTCTGTTTTGACTTCATTTTACAAACAACCTAAAAACTGTCTCTCCCATGCATTCACCTCCTCACTTCCCTGTTCCTTGCCCCTGGCAGGTGTCTGGGAGGCACTGGCTTAGGTGACCCCTCAGTGAGGAGTCACCTCTGCTCCTCAGATGTGTAGGCAAAGCTGAATTTCAGGGCCGTTCTTCATGGAATTAACCTGTAAATCTAATACACTGTCTCTCCTGACTGCAGGGTTGGCTGGTTTGTTCATCATGGCACAGCTGTAAGGGAATGAGTTCAGAAATGTACCAATTCCAAGGCTCTGTGAATGATGGTATCTCAGCTAAATATCTCTGTCATTGTTTTCTCCTTAAGGCCAATATAATTTCTGTCTTTTTATCAGCCTCACTATTGTTCCCTTTACATGGCCACTGCTTTGTAGAGCTCATAATTTATTTCAGGTAGATGTCATCATTTATTTCATAGGGATAAAGAGAATTTAAAAGAATAATGTGATGGATATATTTCCCAGTATTTTCTTTACATGAGGTGATTAAACTCAGTTCCAGGGCTGCAAGAGCCTGGTTTACCTGTAGCTTGTCATCATTTAGTGTTATGAAGATGCCATCAAACTCAGAGCTGTTACTTGAGTGTTTTGCTCAGCTCATCAACCTGTGATAGGATGTGCAATGACAGTGTTTCCACTGTTATCCACAAATAACATGGACAGGGATCAGGAAAGGGGCATGGGCTCAGCACTCTCCTGGCCTTTTTGTCCCTGATTTTTGATACGTAGCTGGTTTTTAAAGCCTGTGGAGGGCTTGGTGGCCTGGCATGGGCAGTAGTGCCTGCCCATCTGTTGGTGCTACCTACATCCCCCAACCAGAGCACAGGTCTGCAGGCTGGGCTGGGAGATAAACCAGGCATGTTTGGGGGGCTGAAGCACCTGACTCTGGAGAGATTAGTTCCCACAGTGAAGATACCTGATTCACAGGTAAATGGCTTGCTTGGCAGATAGCCATCTATGGCCAGGTGAGTCTCAGCCTGGATGATTAGGAATGGGAAGTGTGAGCTTATAAAGTGAGCTGCAGGCAGCAGGGGAGGGGGGGCCTGCAGGAGAGGGTATGTACCTTCCCCCTTTGGGAGCTGCAGCAGGAGCTTTGGGTCTCCAGCACCCTGGCTGTATGCTCAGGTCAGTGAATTGTTGGGGTTTTTTTTTCCCCCCTGTGTTTGAGACAAATGTGCTTTGAGTGGTGCCTTACACAAACCAGCCATGGGGGCAGTGTTCAGGCTGCAGTGCTTCAAAGCTCGAAGTGTAGGTTAGATACACTGTAGATTTCAAGGTGTGTGCTGCCCTTGCTGGGGGGGGGGGG
>NW_008676112.1:71930-82117 GCF_000695815.1 Acanthisitta chloris
TGAATGCTGGGAAACTAGGTAGGCTGGTGGTCAGGACCAGGTCCTGACACCCTGGTCCTTGAATCAGAGCCTTGGAAATACATGTCAGCCTGGTGGCCACCAGGGTCCCCAGCATTTAAACTGGTGGGAAGTGCTGAGTCTCAAAACTTGAGACCTTCATGCCTAAAATGTGTGCAAACTACCCAGGTGTGTCTCAGGGAGCTTGCTATCAGTGATCCATGTGTCTCAGTCTTGCTAACTGTAAAGAGCTTTCAAAACAAACCATGCTACCCCCTGAAGCTGAAGTTTTCCCTTGCTGCTTTGCTGTCCCAAGCTTGTCCATAGCACACCAGGCTGTCCTGACTTTCAGAATAGCCATGGGATAAAAAGCCACAAGATTCCCACTTTGATCATTGTGCTATGCCAACGTGATGCTGCTTTAAACATCAGCTCACAATGTTTAAAAACACGTCCATTAACTTGTTAAATTATTAACAAGGCTTTTAGTCCTCCTATAAGGTGAAGATGGATGGAGCTTAGGAGAAAGTGTCCCTTATGGCCCTTCTGCAGTGGGTTTGCACTGTGCACACTTTATTCCACAGGAGGTAATTTATTCTTCACTTTTATTCTGTTCTGAATCTCTATAGAACAAAGATTGGCAATCATACAAGACCTTTTTTCTGTTGGCTTGACTTGGTGGATTGCAGTGCCTGGGCATTTTGTGACTGAAAATGTTTGACCTAACAAGAGTGAACATTAAAATTACCCTAAAATTGGTGCATATCTCTATGTAGTACCCCAGAAACTTATAAGCAAGGTAATAAATCATCTCCTCCTTCTCCCAAAGAAACCCAACACAAACATATTCCTCCTAGTTTAGGGTTCAACTCCTCAAAATGTGACAAGTGCTTCCTGCAAACTGCTTTAAAATGATGAGAAGGAAAAACACTTGTAGGAAATGTTGATAAGAGGATATGATCTTGTCTCTGCAGTGTTTTTTTGATAAGTGCTAAAGGGTCTGCCAATGGCATGTAGTATTATTGCAGCGACTGAGTATTATTGCAGCAAATGAAGTGTGCAAGTAAATCTAGGTGTTCCGTTGGCTTTGTCTACACTTGAAATTGGATGAGGTTTTTTAATGTTAAAAGGTACTTGTAGGAGATGGATATTAGCTTATTTTAGGAGTTTCATTAGGATGCAAAACCATATACAAGATTGAATTGATCACTCTTTATGGAGTCAAAAGATCTTGGCCATCTCCTTGATTCCTTTTGCTCTGTTGATCTTTTTTTGAAGTGAAAAAAAAAAAGTCAACCAAAACCCAAATATGATGCATTATACATGGGATAAAATGATATCTAATGCTTTGCCATGTATCTCCAAAACACTTGAGACTGAAGGAGATGGGCATTAACTGCTCATGTTTAGAGCATGGATGGACACAGAAGTTTGTTTTCGGGCTGATGCACCAATCCATGGAAAATGCAATAGTCTAGGAATGACTGAGCTAGTGAAATGCTGCTGTGAGCTTGGGGTTGGCACTGGGGATTACATGGACATGAGTGGCCTGGGGCCCCCAGATCATCGAAATTCTGATTTTTGCTTCTTGTCTCCTGGTTTCTGTTGCCTGCTTTGTACTAACATTCCAGATATGCCCACAATGGTCTGCAACTGCTCTGCTCAAAAGAAAGAGGTGAGGGGAGAACAGTGCTCTTAAATTTCTGAGAGCACCTGTGAAGTTAATATGCTGTTCTGGTTGATAAATTACATTTCCATTAGGCTGGTTGGGCAGGGGTAAGGAATGAATATTTTACAGTGCCTCCACCTGACAGAATCTAACAGAAGCTACATGGGACTATTGAGCTGCTTCTAAACCATACTATTTGGTGAGTGAGTGATTAACAAACCTGAATTGGTCACACCTATGACATGAGATTGTTTGTGAACTAATGCAGCACCACCACACCACTTCCCTGTCTGGTTCTTGTTTCCAGGGCTTCTTTAAATCACTTATATCCAGAAATTATAGCTATACAGTGTATTCTCTCTGTGTAATGTTTGTATATGCATGTTTGTGTTGTATAATGACATCTATATTAGCTAGCAGAGAAAAACAAAGGGCTAGTTTCAAAGCTACTGGAATATTAACCAGTCTAGATTTGCTTGAAGTGCCCTGAAACTGCATTCTGTACTCAGTTAGTTCACTTGCCCTGGATGCACAGCTCTATGCACTTATTAATGCAGAATAAAGAGGTTTGTTTCCTCCTCTAAGTGCCAAACGTAGTGCAGTCTGAGCTAAAAGCACTTGGTGTTGGACTAGCACCAGCTACCTGCCTCTGGAGGGCACTAGGATGCCAGTCTGCTTAAAGACTGGGAGTCGTACTTGTTTTACTTGGGAGGATGATCCAAGGAACTGCAAACTGCTCTCTGTCCTACAGTGTGGATGTGGCTTTAAAGAGAAGTTTGTAGTAAGTGTTGAACTCCAGTGGGATTTTCAGACTGACTGGGTGAGTTGACCCACATGTATTAATGCTCCAGCTGAAATGCAACCCAATCTACCTCACTGGTGTGCCTGCTCAGTCTCCAGGATGGTTATCCCTTATTGGGAAGCAAATATTGGCTGATTAATTTATGCTGGTGCTTAAAACTCTGCCTGTCCAGCCATCCTGCAGTTGCAATGAAAAAATCAATTACAAAACTTAGGTATAATGTGCCCCACTTCATCCTCTCAGCCATTCAATAATTAAATAGGAGCAATGTTCCCTTTCAGCTCGTTTGCTCCTGCTGCTTGTTTGGCCCTGATGTATTGCTGGAAAGCCCAGGAGCAGATATGGGTCAGATGTGGGAATGCTGCTCCTCTAAGAGGAACATGTTGCTTACTGTCTGTAACAACTTTTTCCCTTGCTTCTGCACCTCTTCAATCAGGTTTGCAGGAAGGGAGGAATTAATGCATGCAAAATAAACCAGAGCTACAGCACATAGATGTGTTGGGAGATCCATGGTGGTGTGGTAGAAACATGGATGTGTATTTAGTGCTCTGCTCCTCTCCTGCATGCCAGCTTCCCAGAAACATGAGTTTTGCTCTGCTGTCTCTTTCCATTGTGCAGGGAAAATGCAGCTCCAAGAGCAAACTGCAGGGATCTCGCTGGCTGCACCTTGTGTTTCTCAGTGTGCAAATGGGATCTCATGGCTGAGGAATGCTAAACTGTCAAGTGCTCATTCGCTAACAGCAAGCAGCTCCATGCTAGGCTGAGCCCAGAAATGCCTCTGTCAGTTGGGAGTGTTTGATACATCTCCCTCCCATCGTGACTTCCAGGCTGTGCCTGTACCCTCGGAGCCAGAGCCCTGCACTGCTAATGGATCCCAGCCCACTCGGGCCCTTGGTGCAGCTGTTTGTGCAGCAGCACTAAAAGGGAGCTGGGAGGGAGTTTTTTGTGTTGACAAAGCACTAATTTTAATAATGACAAATTGTTTCTCTCCAATTCAGCACTATTCATATTCATGGCCCTTCTGCTGCTGAAGCAAAATCATTTATATGCCTGAAAATCACCTCTTCTTTTAATTTTTTTTTTTTTTAGCTTTTACTCTATTTCCACTCTGCACATCTTTTTAGCTTTTAACAGTCTTGACAGGATAATCAAATATTTTCCAAACATGATATCTCTAAAGAAAGCAACAAAGGCAGTGTTTGGAAGGAAACATTTTTGTCTGCGATTGAAGGGGGAACAAAAGGGCTGAATGGTGTTTTATTTCCTATGCCCATATTCATTACTGGGTCGGTTTGCCTCTCTGAGTGCTCCCAGGGAAGGGAGGGAAGCTGCTGTCCATCAGTGTGGGATGTGGCCTTGGGACAGCTGTAGCATTGCTGTAGGGGATCTACGTTGGTTTAAAATTCCCTGTTCAAAGAGCAAAATTGTTTCTCATTTACCCAGAAGCAGTTTCTGCTTTTCCATGATTTAGTTGCTATGATTAAATGAGTTCTTTATTATTGACAGAAAAACCATGTGCTGTTGCTCCTTTCCCTGTGAGAATCAAGTTGCTAGGTTTGCTTTTTATTTTCTAATATACAGCCAAGCTTCACTTCTCAAATTAAGGCTAAATCATCACCACATTCCAACACAGCAACTCGTTTCCCAGGTTATACACATCTTTAATCCTGCTGATGAAGGCGACTACTTAGGAAGTTCCAATGCATTAGTTACACAGATTAGATGCATATTTACTTTGTTAAAAGCCTACAATTAAAAACAGTGGATTTTTTTTTTTTAACTATTGGGGTATGTTTTCAGAGGGTGCTGTTGATGACTTTATGCTATCAATGCAGAGCTGCATTAGGGTGGAAAAATCTAAATGTTTTTTTTTAATGCCTGTTCATTTGTGTCACTCATCTAAATGATCAGCAGCACAGCTAATTGTGGCCAAAGTTTAATGAATTCTGCCCAAATGCAGTGCTGCCAGGCACATCTGTGGGCCCATGAAGTCTCTGCAGAAGTCTACAGCAATTCAATCCTTGTGTTCTACACAAATATTTCTGGGTTTTAGTGAAATTCATGATAGAGGAATTTGTTTTCTTGCCATCTGTGTTTTCTCATTGAAAAGACTTCCTGAGACTATAAACTCCCTCTAAAAAGATAAATCTATTCTGTTCAGACTCAAGAATAAACCCAACTTTAAACTGCAGCAATGAAGGAGATAAAAATGGATTTGGGCACTATTGGCTTAAGTCAAACTCACACGGGTCAAGGCTAGAGAAGACAAGGCACACCTAGGCAAGGGCTGTGAGTGACAAGAAAACCCACTGTTAAATAAAGTGCTGCTCTGGCCTTTCTCTTCAGAGATGTGCTTAAACAAGGTTTGGTTCTAACTGTGTTTGGAATGATGGGATGAATTGTATCTGTTATCCTTAACATGACACTTGATAGTCTCCAGGTAGAGGAAGGCAAAGTCTCTCAGAGCAATACTGGCATTCCCTGTGGAAATTATTGCCCAGGACCCTGCACAGAACACAGAGGAACTGAACAAGTGTAAATCTTCCTGTTTAAACTGACCCCTCTTGTAAAGACTAAGTAAGAGTTTTCACCAGGATATTTCCTTTGGAACTGCAAAGAACTGCCAGGCAAGTTGATATAGATTGGAGGTGCAGGAAATTTATCATTTGTTTTTATAACTGTTCTCCTGTCATGTTGCTATTCTAGCAGTTTTCTGAAGAGCTGCCTGCTCTGTGTTATGGAGTGTTCATAAATGATGATTAATTAATCCATTTTGGTGGCCTACTCTGAGCAAACAAACCTCAGAGTTAATTTAATTCTCCACTCTTGGTTTCAGAAGCAAAAAAACCCAGCGTTTTCAGTTCACTAGAGGATATAATATTCTCAAATCAGCCACTTTCCAATTAATTTTGAATGGTGAACACAGCGAGGAAATTTTGTTCTTGTCCATTTACTTCTATTAAGGATTCATTTTCAATAATCAGAGAATTCTGAGTCAGCTCCTTTTTACCTTAAAGGCTTGTTCCTGACACTTTAATAAATTAGTGTATGGTGTGTGCTTGAAGGTAACAGATTCTTTTCCTCTTTACCCAATAACCCCCTTGTTGACACTCAGTCATTTATTACTATTTCTGCCATCACCCAACTTGCTGGGAAGGAATTCTGCTGAAATATCGAAGTGTGGTATGGAGCATCAGCTTTCAGAAAGGAGGGAAATGTCAGGAAAGAAGGAAAGGAGATATGTTATCCTTGAAGTATTTTCTTCATGCTTGGAGTTTCGAGCTAATTAGTTTCTAAATATGCTGCTGAAGGCTTGGGTTTCCATGGGATAATATTTCCCTCTGTGCAGCTGGGGTAGCTATGTGGGATGAGGGAAGAAAAAGGATTTACAAAAGGGAAAAAAGATTCAGAAGCCTGAGGAAGGTTGGAGCGGATTTAATCATATACCTGGAGCTGGGAGATAAGTGGTGTCAACTCTTCTGTTTGTACTACAATATGTCTACAACACTATCAGTGCTTGTGGTTGCACAAGGCAATACCTTCAGGGCTAGGGGTAACTGTGCTGTGGATACAGGTACTGTGGTTTGTGCTGTCTTTCACATCAAATGCATGTTGGTTGTGTTGAACCTTAATTTGTGCACTGCCAGGAAGAAACAGAAGTGTTTACTATGCTGAACATGCCATGGGATGCAAGGGCTTTCCTCAACAAAGGAGCAGTACTATCCTCTTGCTTGGGTGAAAGCTAATGATGGTGTCTGGTTGTGCTGCCTGCCTGGCAGCTCTGCCTGGGTTACCTTGGGATGGAAACCCCCAATCAGAAAATCATTTAGATTGGAAAAGCCCTCTAAGATCATCAAGTCCAACAATTGATCAGCACCTTGTCAACTAGACCATGGCACTAAGTGCCACGTTCAGTCATTTCTTGAACACCTCCAGGGTTGGTGACTCCACCACCTTCCTGAGCAATCCATTCCAATGTTTAATCAGCTCTTTCCATGAAGAATTTCCTCCTGATGTCCAACCTAAACTTCCCCTGGTGCAGCTTGAGACTATGTCCTCTTGTCCTGTCATGAGTTGCCTGGAAGAAGGGGCCAACCCCCACCTGGCTACAACCTCCTTTCAGGTTGAGAGTAATAAGGTCTCCCTTGAGCTTCCTTTTCTCCAGGCTAAACACCCCCAAGCTCCCTCAGCCTCTCCTCAATAGGACTTAATCTCTACACCCTTCCCCAGCTCCAATGCCCTTCTCTGGATGTGCTCCAGCACCTCAATGTCTTTCCGGAATCAAGGGGCCCAGAGCTGGGCACAGCACTCAAGGTTCCTCAGCAGTGCTCAGTACAGAGGGACAATCAGTGCCCTGGTCCTGCTGGCCACACTACTGCTGATACAAGCCAGGATGCCATTGGCCTTGTTGGCCACCTGAACACACTGCTGGCTCCTGTTCAGCTGCTGTTAACCAGCACCCCCGAATGCTCCTCTCTAGAGGGATGAGTGTGTGGCCACTCACTTGTGCTTCACTGCAACATTAGCTAGTACAGTAAAATTGTTATTTACATGGAGGTTACTGGGCCCCTCTACAAAGGAGAATAAGCCCCGGCTCTGTTTTCTTTCATTTGATTTGGTGTGTTTGTGACCATTAAGATAAATTCTGATGTGACTTGTCAACAAAATTCCCTTTTAATTGGGCAGAATGAACATATTCCTCTTGTGGAGCTGGAGAGGGACACGTCTGTCCCTGTAGGCACTATGCTGCTAATTGCAGCTCAAGAAGTATTGACATTCCTAGTGGGGAGGTTGCTTGCTTGCTTTTTCCATCTTTCTGAGAAATATGCTGAGATGCTCTATTCACAGAGCCCTTAGCAGAGCTGTATTATGAATTACTTCTGGATTGCAGCACATTTCCTACAATGCCCAAGGTTATTTTTTATTCTTTCTACAGCTATGCTCAGAGAAACAGAGCAAATAACAAGAAAAATATTATTAACACTCATCGTGTTTCATCATAACGCTCCCAAGTCTCTCATGGAAGGTATAAATTAACCCCTCTCTGCATTTACTTTTAATATTCTGAAGCAATAACGTGTGATTCTCATCTGGTTTTGTGCTGGGTGTGAGCAGGAAATAGGAACAAAATCTTCCAAGTATGGCACATGTGGGACATGGGGAAACTAGATCTAACAGGCTGGAAATGAGCAATAACCCTTTAGTTACGGTGAGAGTTTAAAAATGTAAATACATTTAAGTGGCCTTTGAAATTACAAGGGTCCCATGCCACTTGCCAAGGAATTGGAATAATAATGTACATTATTATGGGCTGCCTGTAGCTTCTGCTGAGTTGAGTTCAAAGTTACCTTTCAATCACAACTCTGATTTCACTCTCGACAGCCAAACTCCTGCCGAAGCAGCTAATCTTCCTCAAATTCATCTGACACATTTCACCTCCGGTTAAAGCTTCTTAGGGATGTTTGATTGAAGCAGGAAGAGGAGGCTGAAGAAGCGGTTAACTTTTCCCTTTTTTCCTGCTGCTTTTCCATTTTAACTTGCTCTTTCAGTTGCAAGTATGTTATGTTTTGTTGGCTTTGTGGGCAAACTAAGTTTGTGGAACTAGATACTATGTGTAAGGCAGGTGGAAATCTAGAGTAGAGAGAAATAAATGGCTGCAATGGCCTGTGCAAGTCCTTCATGGTGGAACTATGAAAAGGAGACAGTGGGAGATGGAATTAAAACACACCATGAGAAGAAGAGGAAAGGAGGAGTAAGCCCAGGTAACTCCTACAGTTATTTGTGTAACAAGGAGGGAAAGGAAGGAAGAACAGGAAAGGGGTGGCAGTATCCTGGGTTATCCATTAGCTTTTCAAGGTGAACAGCTAATGAGGAAAACATGCACCAGCCTGGCAAGTAAACCCAATTAACTGTCTACTGAAGTGGGTGTTGCTGGTTCTCCTCACAGTCTGATGTGCTGAGTTTTGCTGCAGTTGGACTGAGATGCCTTTTGTACTGTCACTTGCTGCCTTAATAAAAAGCTCTCTGGTTTTAAGAGGTGTTTTTTTTGTAGGAGAAATGACTCTCTCGCAGTTGTTTGTAGAGGCAATAATATTTAGGGCTGTATTTATTAGCTTATCTTGGCTGTTAAATGTTTATGACTGTTGTTTATCGCCGCAGAAGCAGGGGAGGAAAGGAGATGAACTGGCAAGCAGATAGTGGGAGACCTTGTGCATGCTGAAGATGTGATCTATGGAACAATTTGTAAAAGCACACTTTAAATATGTCACAGTTTTTCTCAGCAGACTGAACGAAGGGCAACAGGCAGAGAACATGGACTGAACCCACTTCATTTTGAGCCTGACATTTGTGTGTGGAAAATGCCCCTTGAAATCTCAACTCCAATGGAGTTCTTGAACTTTTTTACAAAAAAAACCCTGCATTTTGCTGCTCCAAGTATTTCAGTTTGGGAACTGTGTGTTATAAATGGGTTTTTCACTAGCAATCTTCATGCTTTGCGTGTTGAAGTGAAGTAAGGGATTTGCTGTGTTCATCCCCTGTCCTCCCTACACTTCCTGCTCTGTGTTTGTTCATGACAACAGATGATGTGACAGTGAGTGAGCCTTGGGAAATACCTTGCACATCACAGCTTCCAGACCAAACTCCCTTTCAAATGAAAAAAAGGGAGCTTAAAGCAGGTTGGTTTTTGATGCTGGTTAGGTTCTCTTTGTCTATGGAGTATGTTAAATGCAGAAGGGCATGGAAAGTTGGACCAAGTTTGATGGGAATGTATTTACAAGGAAAAGGGAGGCAAAGGAAAGGAATATGCACAGCATTGGTGAAGTGAGCAAAGAGGAAGGAAGATTTTAACACTGCATTCTGTGAGAAGGAAAAGTTACTCTAAAAGACAATTAAGCAAAGTAAATAATGACAAGTAGAACTTTTAAAATGCTGAAAATGACTGAAATATTGAGCCCTGAAATGTCATAGATCTGTTATAGTTATGTAACCTAATGAAGCAAAGATGACAAAAATATCTTTGACAGCACGCAAAGCACTACAAAAAGGTTATAAAGATGTGGCAAGGTTTAGGAAAAGCGACAAGGAAATGATCCTGTTCAAAATGGTATAGAAAGGAAGCAAATTTTAACAAGTCTTAAGCTGCCTCTGTTTATCTTTATCAAAAGAGGTGATTCTTCCCCTCTACTCTGCTCTCGTGAAACTCCAACTGGAATACTGTGTGCAGTTCTGGTGTCCTCAAGATAAGAAGGACATGGAACTGTTGGAGCAAGTCCAGGGGAGGCCACGAAGTTGATAAGAGGTCTGGAGCATCTCCCCTCTGAGGACAGGCTGAGGGAGTTGGGGCTGTTCAGCCTGGAGAAGAGAAGACTGTGGAGACCTCATAGGAACTTCTCAGTATCTGAAGAGGCTACAAGGAGCAAGAGAGGGACTCTGTGTTAGGAACTGCAGTGATAGGGCAAGGGGTAACAGGTTCAGACTGAAGGAGGGAAAGTCTAGGTTGGAAATAAGAAAAATATTTTTTGCCTGTGAGGGTGGTGAGACACTGGCACAGGTTGCCCAGGGATTTGGTGGCTGCCCCAACCCTGGCAGTGTTCATTCTAGGCTGGATGAAGCCTTGAGCAACCTGATCTAGTGAGGAGGTGTCCCTGCCCAGGGCAGGGGATTGGGACTAGATGATCTGTAAAGTCCATTCCAACCCCTAAATTCTATGATTCTGTG
>NW_008676112.1:82141-83720 GCF_000695815.1 Acanthisitta chloris
GCACAAAGCCTGGATGTTTTTTCACAAGGGATCAGGTTGCTACAATGCTGGGCAGAGCTAGAGCCTAGTCATCATATTTATGTTTAATGTTTATAATTTTTTGTATTTTTTACTGTTTGATATTTATTTGTTTATCGTATTTACAGAGCTAGGTAGTGCTCTAATCAGATCAAGGTCATGGTCTTCTTGTCTGATGCTCTTTGGTGTTAAGTTCCTGGCTTTGAGGATATGTCATGAGTAGCAAAGTACTTCCTTGAGTAGTCATGTCTTTGCTTGTTGTAATATTCATTTATAGTTACCCCAGACATATGTGCTGTCACAAGGGTCTTAGTCTTGGGGAAAAGTTTTAGTTTGCTGCCAAAATTAGAACAGGCACAAAATCAGTTTGGTAAAACTTAGTTTACATTTTGATTGATGGAAGTTTTAGATGTCATTTTTTTCTCTGTTCCCTTCTTTCTACTGATTGTGGTGGTTTTGCTGCTCTATTTTCACTTCCAGCCTGGAAGTGCTGATGCTATGGCCTATGGGAGGGCTGCCCTAATTAAGATGTAGAGAATAACTGAGTTTTGCTGTTTGTCAAACCACGTAGTAAATAACACTGAAGCTGAAAATAACTGATAGAACATTCAGCTTTGGGCTGGCAAGGGAGATAAATAAAAATATTTCAGTTGAATGTTTCATGGCTTGTATCAAATAGTAAAACTCCAAGAGGGTAATAATATCTCATTCTCTGCCCCAAACCATATCTGCATTTCATATTTGTATGTACATCTGAAGCTCCTTGTTATTGTCCTAAGCCTCCAAATGAAGGAAACCCTTCAGAGAGGAGCTGGATTGATACCTTTGGAAAGAATTTCACTGTTTGGATTTATTTCAAGCCCAGTCTGTTCACTGAGACTTTTCCCACTAACTTTAATGAGCTTTGCTTTGAAGTGTTTATGCAAAGACTAAGTACCCCAAACTGCAGGCTTGAGCAGCCTTCTGCATTAGCTGGATCCTGGAGAGGTCTGGCTGGGTCTCTTGTAACCCTCATTAAAACTCAAAGCAAGGTTGGTTTGATTTCTGTCTGGATGGAATTTATCCCTCCTCTGCCTACTACTAAATCATCTCTGCCAGACATGACTCATCTTTAGGATTCATAAATTAGAAAGTGAAAATATCTCTCTGAGCCACAGAGTATTCAGTACAAGCCATTTAAAAAGATTCCATTGGAAGATCCCCTTGACAGTCTCTGCAAACTCTTTATTCTAACTCCAAGCCACTTGGGCATTTGCTAATTTAACCATCTGTGTGGTATTAGAGCTGCATGGGAGTGCAAACATTTTTGGTAGATGAGCTTAGCATTTATCTATAATACATTTATTGAAGTTGCTAACCACAACCTGAGCAAGGGATATGGTTTCTGTTTCTCCGGAAATAATGTGTGCTCAAAAGTTGGTGATTGAAGTTGTGTTCCTGCTTGTGCTTGTTTGTGGGTGGTGGCATAAAAGATTATGGATAGATGTCATAACAGCCTAAGGAAACATGAACTACTCAGTAGTATCTTTTACAACCCATCTTTGCTGCTGAAATCCTGCTG
>NW_008676112.1:83734-117256 GCF_000695815.1 Acanthisitta chloris
CTTTGTGCCTGGAAATCGTGGGCTGCCTCATCCAGGAGAGGATTTTCCTGCATAAAGCAGGGCTGTAGCAGATGCCATGCCCATGCAGTGACAAGAACCATGACTATGACTTGGGTTTTAACTCTGTTGGGGGCTGCTCCAGTTAGACGTGATTGACCTGTTCAGTGTATTGATGCAAGTGCAGAGAGAGCACTATGTCAGTGGCTGTTAAGTTTGAAAAGTCCTGCTGGAAGCTGGTGTTGCCTTTGGTTCTGTTGTGCTTGGGCTCATCTTCATGCTAAAGCTTATTCATCCACTTCTTATGCATTTGTCTCTCTTCAGAACACCTCGTGTTACCACTTACTCACTGACTCCCAGGTTTCTGTTTCTTTGCCCCTGACACGTTGAGTGAGAAGGCCAGAAACAGCTGATTTAGTTTGGTGTTAGACAGCTAAATAGCTGTAATCCACAGCAGAGGTGGTGATGCTGTGCTGATTTTAATCAAGGCACTGCGATTAGTTCCAAAATTTGAAACAGCCTGAAAAACACTGTATTGGAGTGTGAGTGGGAAACCTGTAATAATTCTGTTTGCTGGAGTGTAAATTATGGCTTTTCACTTCTGGAAGCCTTGCCTCAAAATAACTGTACCTATACTGAACTGTGCCCAGGTCTCCCATTAATGTTTGGTACTGGTTGGTCTAAAGGAGCAGCTGTAGGACTAGGAAGATGGGGCAAGCAATCTGCTGCTGGATGGTGAAGGAAAAGAGGGGCCAAACTGTGCATCCTTGTCTGGAATGGCTTTTGGGAATAGTCCCTGAAGTAAACTATCCTCAAAAGCCAAGTACAGGGGTTTGGTTTGCAGGAAGACAAGTAGCTGCCTCCAGAAGGGAAGCCAGGAGGAACACACACTTGTGCTGTGTGTGTGTGGGCCCAGCCCTTAGCACAGCTGTTTGGGAAGGTGTCACTGAACTGCACAGCTCTTTGTAGTTTTGGTTTGACAAGTATATCAGCAAGTATTTGTGAGTTGGTTTGTTTTGTTAAGCAAAGCATTTAGACTTCAAAGAATCTAAAGCCAAAACGTAGTTATATACCACATCTAACTTGGAATTGTTGCCCAGCGATTAGGCTCATCTACAAACACATTCCAATGTCAGACCTGGCAAAGGGAACAAAAAAAGCCCGACAGAAGCAAGACAGGCAAAGAAACAGACTCAGAAACCTTCTTGTAACTTGTAGCCTACTTAATGATCAAGAAGACACCTCATAAAAAAGGTTTTGGAAAAGCCTTTACCTTGCAGACAGTTGTTTTCCATAGTCCTTTTGGAGACCACACACATTGGTTTATGCTGTACTGCTCATGGTAAAGCCCTGAATTGCTTGGATGGATACCCAAACACCAAGGAAGCTTATTAAAGAGTGGAGGTGTGTGAAAAGCTGCTAGGATGCAAGATGGGAAGTCTCTTGTTGATATTCCAGGGTGTACTGCTGCCAGTTTGGAGAACACATCACATTCTAAGCATATCTTTTTCATTCAGCTGGATTTGCACTTGGCAGGTGGAACAGGCACATTATGGATCCTTTTCAGAAGGTACCATAGATTTTGGATAATAATTTGTGAACTTTTTCCAATTAACCACTCAAACACTATGTTTTCTCTTGCACTGAGTAAAAGCAAGGTCTTCCCTTTCATAAAAGTGGCAGGGGAAAAGCAAACATGAGCAGTATAGAAAGTCTGTCCTTGTCAAATATCACCCAACAATGCCTATTGCGCTGTCAAGTTATAGGAACATAGCTTGGACATGGTGATTTGCTGAGGAATTTGGGCTATTCTAGGCATCACTCATGGAGTAAGAACATCCTCAGGTTGCTGCATTGCCCAAACCTGGGGAAATCTTCAGATAAGTGAAAAATGCTCAGGTATTGATCAAAGTATGATAAAGCTAAGGGTAAATTCCAAGCTACAGTTCAGGAAACCATGGGAAGAAAAGGCAGGCTGAGAGAGCTGCAGGTAATGGAGAGACAGGATGAAGAACAGGGATAGATTTTATTCTCAAATTAGGTGTCACTGTGTGGTACAGAAAAATCCCTAATAGAAATGTCCCATTTCCTTAAGCCCACTGAATCTGACTGGGACACTAACTTAGCTCCCCAGCCAAAACTTTCACCCACAAGCATCTCATTGTATAATACCAAAATCTATATTTAGATCTCTAAATAGAAGTGACCTGGATTTGAGAGTCAGCTCCACTTGGAGCTTCTTTAACTCTGCAGAGGAGTCAATGAGTACTGCAATTTAAACCCACTGAAAATGAGGCCACCTGGCAAGACATGAGGCATTTATCTTGTGACTAGTACAGCTTGGTGGGGTGGAAGGAGAAGGGAGGACAATGGCAGGGAAATAATTGATTTATGGGGGTATTTTTGTTCTTTTCCTTCTTCCTAGCACCTCTAGGCTGTTGCCTTAAGTAGAACCAGACTTGTCCACAGGCAAGAGTGCTGTGACTTGGGAATATTGTGTTTGGAGTCAGGGAGCTTTACTCCTCGATCCTTGGAAATCATACCTACCTGTGTTGTCATGTATGTGTCTGCACAGTTCAGACCACTTTGTCAGTTTAGAGACAAAATTGTGTGGTAGCTCTGCAAATCATTCTTGAAGCCTGTGACACTTGATTCCACCACGTACATGTGTAGGTGGTTTCTATGTGCACACGTAGATATATTATATACAGTTCATGGTTCATGTAATGTTGACAGAGAACAAGAAATGCAGCACTGAGCAAAGCAGAAATGTTCATTAGGAAGGTATGTTCTGCTTGGGGAGTTTCTTAGCTGCACAAAACCTACTTTTAAGAGCCAGTGGTGGAGGAATGGTATCAGGCCTGAGCCCTGGGGTTTCCATTGAGCTACATCAGGAGGAGCTAAGCTTATGGAAAAGAGGAAGAGCAATAAGATCTCAAGTTTTATTCTGCCCTCACTGGTTCCTCACAGGGACTCAGCTTCAGGTTGGGAAACATTATGGAACTGAAATTAATGCATTTTCCAGGAACTTGCTGCGTGCAGTCATAGTTAGAAATTGGCAAAAGACATTTTTCTCCTTTGTTCTTAAACTTCTTGTTACCTCTGAGCAAGTGATCCTGATCTTTATCTCCCAAAGAAGATCCAAGGCAACTGATCTCCTTTGCTTCCTCCCTCCTCCCTGTTAGTCAGTGTGTCCATAAAACAGCAAAGGAAGGTACCTACGGGATTCAGGAGAATGGTGAGAAAGAGTTCCCCTCCTCGGATACTTTTGTCCAGCTCCTGAGGACCTCCAGGATATTCCTTGTAAAAAATGGTATGGGTGAAAAGGCCACAGGTCTGTCGAGGGAGCACCTGAGAACAGAAGAACAGCAGCAGCTTACAGGTATTGCCTTATCCATGCAGAGACATAACTGATCTGGGGAAGGACTTTTGTCTCCCTTAGTTTAATGGTTTGACTTTTTTTCTCAGTTAAAACAACAAACAAAACCTGCATTCAACACAGCATTTGGTCACGTGTGTATATACACAGCTGGATTTGAGCCTATTCCAGTAGGAATTGGACTCTGTGCAGGAACTTGGTTTTGAGACACTCCTTCTGCCTTGTTTTGGGGATCACAGTTTTCACTTGGTATGCACAGGCAATATTGAGGTCAGCTAGGACAAGAAACCATCCTGGGACTTAGAACTTCACTTAAGCATTCTCAGTCTTTGTGTTTCACCTCTCTCTAGTGCTGCAGCTGCTTGGTAGGACAGAAGAAATCATTTTATATATTTTTATGTACTTTTTTTATACATTGTCCTGCCCTTTGTGCACTTTTAGGTGAATGTGTGGAGCCTCCTCTCTTCTTACCCACATAAAAGGGTCTGGAAGAGTCAGGCACGTGTCCCAGTCTCTGGCTCTGGGAATTTCAGAAGCCAAGCTGAAACCTCAGCCTTGGAGAAGTGTCATAGTTGCTGGAGGAGATTACTTATACCTGCTCACCTTCCCAGGTGATGGATTTCTAATCCTTTCATGCATAAAGATGAACCAGAGCTGCAAACACAGGTCTTAGGCAGTTTAATGAATTTCAAAGTGTGCATCTCTAACTCTGTTGATAGTTGATGGGACTACAAGTGCATTGAGTTGCTGAGGATTAAATTTGCAGTTGCCTGAGTTGGTGTGAGTTTTTCTCTTTAGAACTAGCTGCACAGCAAATGCACTATTTTGGCACCCTTACAAATCCTCCATCACAGGGAATTTTAATGCTGGCTGGAAAACTTGCAGCATTTAGTAAAAACTAGCTGAGTTGGGAGCTGCTCAAGGCACTATTGCTATGAAGCATGGAAATGCAGTGTACCATGATGCCATTGTGGATGAAGCCCCGTCTGTACCGTGCAGGCTTCAGGTGTGGGTACTCTTCTGTGCTGGTCACTCGGATGCGCCACACCTTCTTCCAGGCCTCATACAGCTGCATGTGCACTGGGTACACCCCAGAATGGTGTGGAGCCACTGCATACCCCATGCCGGTCGGGATGCCATGCTCCTGCAACACACAGGGAGGGAGAGAGGGTCAGGAACACAAAGACAACATGGAATTGTTCCAAGCTGCTTTTCCCTGCAGGCAGAGGTGTTGGAGGAGCTGTTGTCCTTAGACTTGTACCCACTGTCTGTAACACAAGCTAAGAGATGAGAGGTACTGGGAATTACAGTTTGATAACTGCTGGGTGGTAAACAATCCTCTTGGATTATGTGATGTTACTGTTGCCAGTCTATTCTATGCTTCCTGGTCATTCCATATTTCCTCTGTTTTAACATGCATCCTACCTGTTTGGTCCTCTTTAAAGAGGATCCAGTAAACAATGGCTCTTTATTTACTAAGCTATCAAACAGTGTCACAGCAGTAAACATATAGAGAAAAAATAATTGCAGTGATATACATAAAGTTTTTATTCCTATTTCTGGAATAAGGGCAAGATTCCTTCCTGGTTTCATAAATCAATATTCCTCATAGCTTCTGAATCTGCTTATTCTTTTCCATGGTATTAAGATAGTAGAAAAAAAAAGCTGGACTATTTTTCCTTTCATAAATATTTATGTTTAGCTCCATTTCTGTGTGGAAGTATGTGCATTTTCATGAATATAATCTATGAGTTATCTTGAAAATATCTTCTGATTGCACAATGAGGTAGTTAATGTGCAGGCAGAAGGAATTAAGGAAGAAGCTTAACTGCAGGTGTGATGGGCATGTTCCCTTGGCTCCTAATTCTGTCCTGCCTTTTTTCCTGCTCCCAATCCCATTAGTGTGGGCAGCCTGAAAATCTCATTCTCATCTGATGCTGAGGCCTGATAACCTCACCTCTAGACTGGGATGTATTTAAAAGAGAGCAAAAATATTGGCCAAAATAAAGGCTGTACACTGCCTCTTCTCCTGCCAAAGTTCACTTCCAGGAGGACCAGTAAAAGCCTCTTCAGCTCTCCCATGGCATCTCCAGGTTGCAAAGGTGTCTGACTGCTGTGTCTCTCAGATCCCTTCCCACACCCCAAGTGTTTCCTGAACTCATTTTACTCCCAGCACTACAGGATATATCAGCTCTTTCCTATTCCTATAAAACTAATGTGCAGAGGGGAAATGGCTAAAATATGAGATAATTATTTTGTGGTGGTTTTGTCCTTCCTCTTGCCCACATTATCCATTGATTGCTTTAATTCCAGGAACAGCAGGTTCTGCTGGGCATCTTCAAGTACTTAACAAAGGAAAGGGTTTGATTCATTGACAAAAATTGAGTTAAATCTGCAGGGAACACTTGTTCCTACATCTCATAATGCAACCACTTAAAATTCTCCATTCCTTATTAGTCAGGATCTTAGGTTACTTACTGATCTTGTAAAAGAGAAACCCAAACTTTCTATTTTGTGATTTACTGAGAACAAAATGCCATTTCAGCTTCTTAATGCTGTTACCTATTTGAGAGGCATGAGCCAGTCTAAGGGTGAAATGAGGGATAGGTCTATAACAGGAAAAGTTAAATCACTCTGTTCTCTATTATTTTGGCCATGAACATGTATAAAGTAAAAATCCATATCTAAAGATTGCTTAAAATCTGCCCATTTATTACCCTGCCTGAGTGGTCTGTGGTGCTCACACTGTCAAACTCCTAACTTAAATATTCAGTATGAACTTGAATCACCAAATCTGTGCTAGGGAGTACACAGAAATGGAAGTGCAAGGTAAATGTGTCCTGAGCTAGCTAAGGTACACAGCTCTGAATGGCATGGCCCAAAGTAGGGATCTGGAGGAATATGCCTAAGATCCTGTTTATCCACTTGGTATTTGATGCTGGTATTGCCATGGCAACAGAATGGCAGATTACCATCTCACCATTCACAAATGAAGTGAGGCAGCTCTGCAGGGGTTCTCAAGATGCAAAGCAAATCAGCCCCTGAATAAAACCTGCTCTCTGCAGAGTTCATCACACAAATGCATGTCAGCAACTAGGCTACCCAACGTGGCTTTGAGAAGAAAGAGCTAATAAATAATCATATTCCCTTTGGTCAGTTCTATTTTCAGTTTACTTTGACAAATTAAATATTGTGTGTCCTCTTTTAGTGATTCCTGTTTTTCTGTTTTCTTCTTTTCCTCTCATTTTGTTGTTAAACTTAGTTTGGGATTGAAAACTAATGTGTTGAAGGAGGAGTATAATTTGTGTCTAAGCAATGAGAGAGATCTCTAGTGAGTGTATTTTCTTATCTATTCTATGGAGCAATTTCCTTGTTTTTACATTCAAGAATTACATTGGGGTTTTTTCATTTCAAAATTTGTTCACTTGTCTAGTCTGGAAAATTTCTGGACCTTTTTGGCACATTCCATTCCTTTGCACATTTCAGCTGGGACCACAGAGCAATTAGCTTTGGCAATATTAAATTCGTGTTCTTGTTTCACTTGTGCACGAAGAGACTTTGAATTCTGATTTAAATGGCAGTGTAAGCTGAAGCTGCAGCAGTGTCTACGATGAGTTCAGCATTGAAGGAGAAGGGCTGTTACAAGCTGTGAGATGGGGGAAGATGATTCAAGAAGTTGTACAGGGAATTCCTTGAGTTGTTGCTGCTTCCCAGGCATTGGTGTGCATCATGGATCAGTCTGGGAGCAAGGGACTTGCTGTGTTTTAAGGGTTAGACCAGCCCAGAGGATGCTCTCCAGGAACACACCCCGAGTCCTCCAGGCACTAAGGAGCACATAGTATGTGGCTCAGGCTGATGCCAGCCCAAAATAACTCTCCCTCTGGTGCCCACATCTGGCGGTGACTGACCCCAGGGAGTCCCTGCCTCATGCTCATGCCGGTGCCTCCAAGACAGAGCAATGGGAATGAGAAACTCAGTCCTGCCAGTGCATCCTGGCTCATCCCTGCACCCTCCAAAGCTACCTTACCTGCAAACCATGTGTCAGACAGGTGCTCCTACAGGGGATCTGAAAGGCTGGAGCAATCTGCCAAGGCTGCTTATCTCGCTCAATTATCAGCTTTGCTCCAGCAAGGGAGAGTTTGTTTGAATGTCCTCACCTCCTCTGACCTTCCTGTTTGTGCAGAGACGAGCTGTGTTTGCCATGAGTCAGCATGTGCTGTGTGTGCTTATCCTGCATCTGTGGAACCCTCCGCTAAGGGCAGGGCAGGGGACGCAGGATGAACTCTGCTCTCCAGAGGGAGTTATACTCTCAACAAGTCAGTTTGCATTCCTATGGCAGTTTTCCTGTAAGCAGATGATGGAAGTTCAAATAAAAAGCACTGTATCTGAGAGAGACTACTTATATTAGCAGGATCTTGTCCAATAGCTTTTGATTGCTCCAAATATTACACATCCTTGTTAAAATGCAGTAAGAAATAAAATGAAACAAAACCCAAAGCTGTTATAAAACAAGTGATTTTAAAGATCACTGACTGGTGATTTGTTTTACAGAAATATCCAGTATTGGCCTTTGTCAGAGAGAGAATAAGAAAGCTTTTATTTTAAGGTATTAAATTTGATGTCTACTGTAGATCTTTTCACACAGTCGAAGTGCAGGTGTGAAGACTTTTATTAGATGAATAAGTTAAATATAACCTCAGATAAGTTGGCCAAACCTTTTGACTTTGCCTGGCAGTAGATGATAGAGTAAATGACTATTTCGGGGGAACCTTAATGTTAGGCAGAATCAATCCCATCCTGCCTGCCCAGGATGATGTTATTCTGTACATTCAGACCATTTACAGACCATTTTTAGAGGCAATCTCTAGTGAGCATCTCTCCTTCCCAACATTAAGTACAGATATTAATAATGGGGCAAATTAGACACTTTTCATCACATATAGCTACTTTGCCTTTGATGTATGGTCACTGAGCTTCGTCTTCTTGGTATTTAATTGGTGTATTAAAAGCTCTTGGTTTCTTTGTGGTTTGAGCAGCTCAAAAGTTTTAGGCAGAGGAAGTGCTAATGTGCATCTGCAGCTGGTTAATAAACAGGAGATGGAAGCCAAGGGGTGTTACTAGACAGGTTCTGAATTGATTTGTTTGTTTCCTATGTTTCTCTCTTCTTCATATCAGATCACAGCTACCTTTTACAGTCAATGAGAGTTTCTGCCCTGTCTCTACCGAGCTTTGGGCACGTGTGCTCTCAAAAGAGCACAGAAGATAATCACTGAGCAAACAAATCAAGGGATAAAATAAAGAGCTACAGGCTTTGGATTAAATGCATTCCACTTGGCTTTGCAAGATAAAGATGTACAAAAGGGAGAAGAGGAATATCTTGTTACTGATGGCAGCGAAAACTTGGTTAGCTTTATTTTTTGAATATATGCTATCAGAGACTTCTGTCTGAGCAATTTGTTTACCTCTTTGTACATCCACTGCCTTGCATAAAAATAAGGAGAATAATACTTGAGGTATTATCAGTTTGCCAAGTTTAATCCTAGGCTTTATCCATTAGTGTCTTTAAGGGGTTTTGGGATTCTATGATAAGATAAAACAAACCAACCCACAAAACATGAACAAGTCAAACCCAACTGATAATCAAAATAAGGGTAGTTTGCCATTTCCTTAGCCAGCCTCTGGAGCACACCGTCTGTGTTTTAGTCAATAAGACAACATTGGAATAGCAAAGCTCTGGGTAATCTGCAATTTAATCACACTTAAAATCTCTGGCTCATGTTCCTCTGAGGCTGAGAGTGTTGTGAGTGCTTGAGAAGAGGTCTGGCAGTGAGGGCTGTGGGAATGGGGCTATTGATGGTGGCAAGGGTCTTGCCAGTCAAAACTTGCCATGCTGACTGCCAGATCCAGAGCAGTGGGGCAATAACCTTTCTGCAAGATGTGGGAAAGTCTCTGCCTCTCCCCAGCTAGGCATGAAACAGCAGAAATGATGAATATCTCAGCAACACATGAAATAGAACCATCTGGTTATATTTCAACCTCTGGCTGAAGGCATCTCCTGCTTCACAAGCAGTGCATGTGGAAGGGAATCCTTTTAAGGCTGTTGATTTTACAAAGTTCCAGATACACAGAGGTATCCATATCTGCCCAGAAATCAAGGCAATTAGATACCTAATTAGCAATTAGTTGTATGTGTACAAGGCTGTTCAGATATCAGATTTCTACATGTGCTTTGTGACACAGTTGTTTGAGGCCCTGCAATTGTAAGCTCCCATTTTACAAAGCACCTTTCCAAGGTATGGATATAGCCAGGTAAAGCACAACCAAGTCTTTTCTTTACCTGCAGCTGCAACACCTGCATTTCTTGCCTGTGTTCCTTGCCTGTCTGTGTGCTTGAGCTCCTGTACACCAAAGATTATGCACACAGTGTAAATACAAGCACCAGTAAAATTATGCCTATGTATATTTAGAGCTCCTGGTGATAATAGCCATGAAATACTGATCCAGGTGCACTGACTTGTGTTCACTAAGCTTGACTTAATCCACACCACTTAAGACAAGGACGTTTCTTTCAGGAAACCTTTTCCTTCAGGGGGCAACATCAATCCCAAGCCTGATAGTCTCTTGTATGGAGAAATGGGTGTGATGGGAGCTGGGTGCAGGTTTCCTGACAGTGTGATCCATGTTAACGTTCTCCTGAAATAATCAAGTCATGAGAAGCCAACAGGTCTTAATAAACAGATTTTTTTTGTGTGTTATTTGAGATCTTAAGTAACCCTGACTGTTGTTCTTGGATATAATGATGTGCTCTCCCTTCCTGAAGATGCTGTTACCTCTTTACCCATGGGAACAAAGAAATAGTACATTAGGTGAAGAATTCATGTGATCATACTTGCAAATAATTATGGCAGCTTTCCTTGCAGAAACTGACCCCAAGTGTCATCTCTACCTGCAGCTAAAACAGGAGGTGGGGAGATGTGGTCAGTAAATGAGAAATGCAAGAGAAAATGGCATCAGCATCAATCTGTTCCCCTGGGTATGATGCTAAATAAAGACATTAGACAGCAAACACGACATGTGTAACATAAAGCAAATTTTCCATGATTTATTTCAGATCTGTAATTTAACTTTGAGTCCACATTGTGAGGTCAAAGAATAATGAAAAGAGGTTTGCTTGCATGTGGGGGATTTAAAGTGTAGCTGTACAACAGAGTTTCTTTCCCAAATAAGACAAGATACTGAGGATAAGAGAGCAGAGGAGGAATCAAACTGCTCTGAAGTCTTGGCTGGGCCCTCTCTGATAGCTATCAGGAAGGCTGTCATACCAGGAAGATAAATTTCTCCCACAGAGAGAATTTCACAGGAAGCCTTTTGAGAAGAAATGTTCTCATAAGTAAATTGTACAACTCATATAGATCCAAGGTCAAGAGGTTGGTTCAACCCCTGTCCAAATGTTAGCAGGAAATAAAACTGTAATAACAGCAGCCTTTCACTGACATCAGCTCCTTATTCATAGGCACCCTAAGGAGTCTCTACCCTTCAGTGATGAGACAGACACAGCCTTTATCTTTCTGGAGCTGAAGTTACAAACAGATTCCATTACCAGCTCTGTTTGCAGGCTATATGCTATAGATTTTACTCCTAAAGGTGGTTTGACCTAGAGGACCTCATGTTTCCTGAAAGTATTAGGAGAATTTCCCCACGGGTTTCGAGTTGAAGAGACTGTGTATTTTTGAGATATGAGTTATTTAAAAGCTGACTTTTGCATTTAAAATCTCAACTCTATTTGGGTCTCTGGGCCAGGCTACACAAAAGGTATGAACAGGCAGTGCCAGGAGTGAGGCTGACAGCGAAGCAGAACTGTAGAAAGGAAAAGAAGTGATCTAAAATGCCTCTGTGCCAAGCAGGAGATGGGAAGGGGGAAAGTCTGGCAAGAGGACTAAACAGTTAAGCCATTTTTAATGAATTTTCTTTAAAGGCTGTCAGGAAAATATTTTCATAAACAAGGGAATAAATTGCTTCCAACTGTTTGTTGAGGCATCTGCCTCTGCATTTTCCCTGATGTGCTTTGGCTCGTGGGAGGAAGGGGAGGCTGTGGGAGCTGGGAAGAGCTAGGATTTCTCTTCCCAAAGCAGCTGAGAAGGCCCCACTGTGTCACTCTGCTCATCTGAGTGGCCCTGGTTGCTTGGCATTTCTGTGTCTCCTTGAAGACCACACAGTGTCTTATCCAAAGGAGCATTTGCAATCTCAGGTTTTCTTTGTCATGCTCAATAAGGCAGTGCAATTAATCTGAAAGGACTGCAAATAGCACAGGTACTGGGAGCTCTGGGCAATGCAGAGGATGGCTCTTAGAAGTTAACAGCACACGTGAGAAAAATGAAACAGCATTATCTATCAACATTAGCAACAGGTTAGCTATGTAAAAAGCCCATTTTCAAGCAGGTCATCTAGAAAACCCCACAGTGCAATCCAGAAGCTTCACTTATTTGCTTCATTAGAGTCAAGATCTCTCCCAAACTATACACAACGTGGAGGGTTCACTGCAGCCTTCTCCCTCCCCTATTGAAGATGTTTGTGCCAGACTTTAGGGAGGTGGTAACGTGTACAAACTCCTCCTAAAGCTTAAAAGTTCAGCTGATACCTGTTGAGTTTGCACTGATTCTGAATCCTTGCTCTTGCAAGGATGCTTGGGTGAAAGGCTGCTGCTTCTCCAGAGAACTGTGCCAGTGAAGAGGGCAAAGACAAAATTCAGCCCAGGTTTGAGTCACTAAAAGGTTCTTTTTGGGTTGAATTTCTAACCTTGCTGCCTTGGTTTGCCTGTCCATTTGAATATATAGGTATCACAGAGATAAACAAAAAACATCTATGATAGTGAAGGTATCCTAGTGAATCTTTGGGAAATGTTACTCACTATTGCAAATTCTTTGTTGAGGATCATCTGCTCCACCAGTGAGGACTCGTTGTGGAAGAGGTGAGGCTGCATGTGACTCCACATGTGGGGAAACCACCAGAACTCATCCACAGACCTCAACAGCAGATCATCGCCCTCATCCTCCTCCTCAGTCCCTGGGTAGAAAGTGAGAAAAAACAGGTAACAGAAAAGCAACAGCAGAAAATTGGCTTTTAAACACAGAAGAGGCTGCTATGAAGCCTGGTGGCCTGAGTGTGTCACTGCTGGGGACAGGCTCTACCATAGCACACGAGTGAGGGGAACTGCCATGGGTGAGAGCTATCCCATTCTGTTCCTGGCATGGCGTTAATTGACAGGATTACTAACAAGAATTAGTTTCTGAGGGCTCATTATTATGCTATGAAATGCACTAGGAGTGTTTAGAAGTTCAGTCTCCCCATGAAGGTGGAGACTGGATGGACTTGCAGCCACCTGCTTTGGTCCTGGCAGACACTGTGCCAGGACCAAGGTGGCATCAGAGCACTGTGTGCCAGAGATATGGAATCATTCAGGTTGGAAAAGACCTTTAAGGTCATGGAGTCCAACCATCCCCTCAGCACTGACAAGGCCTCCACTAACCATATCCCCAGGTGCCCCATCTACACATCCTTTTAATCCCTCCAGGAATGGTGACTCCACCACTGCCCTGGGCAGCCTGTGCCAATGCTTGATAACATTTTAGTGATGTTAAGTTGGTCTCTGGATGAGAATATGGAGTTGTTGGCTAATACATTATCAGTTACTGTTGATTTAATATTCCCTTTGTCTATAAATATAAAACAGGAAGGTATTTTTTAGTGTATATGATCTTAAAAGCCCAACAAACCACATTTTCTCTAGTTGTTTTAATACCACACTATCTTGTCATCACCATGACCTGACACTTGGATTGAATGGAACAAAACAGTGTCAGGAATATTCATGCTGGTTGCCAGGTGTTTTCAAAGCTGGACAAAAGATGATGTTCAATCAGTATTAAAGAAGAAAAGGTTTGGCATGTAGTAGTTATTTTCTATTTTGTCCTGATAATGATGTCACTGTTAAGTACAAAATACTCTCAATACAGGCAACATACAGATAAAAAGGAAATGTTTTCAATGCCAGCCTTCTATCCTCCTTGCAGCTACCTCTTTATTAGCCTTGGTTAATTGAAATCTGATAATTTCTGGTAAAGTGTGAAGCAAGTTTGTGATAGTTTCAGCCATGAAACTGTTATGGCAAAGGGCTTCCAAATGTTTCCTAGGGTTCAGCATTTGCTTTTGGCCAGATCTCATCTTGAAGTAAAAGCAATAAAACCTCCTGTGTGAGTGGAGTATCTGCTCCAGGCAGAAGGGAGCATGTGTGGTTGTAACAAAGGAAACCTTCCAGTTGAGATATGATGCACTGCTGCTCCCACCATCTGCAGACGTGTCTGCTGTGCCTGCCTGAACTGCAAAGGCAAAGTGACATTCCAGGAGCTTCACCCTCAAATTACTCCCCAATATTCTATGTACTAGCAGCTTCCCTTCCTGTTCCTTTGCCATTTAAATGCTTTTATTTCGATCCAGCCAACGAAATAATTGCCAAAATCAGCCTAGTGATGCAAACATAGAGATCCTCTCTTCTTACAAGGCTTTTAATGAAAGGAAATGCTCCATGGATGTCATTGTTTCCTTGGCAGGAACATCAGAGATGGCCGTTGGGTATGTGCACTTCAGCTTTTACTTTGATTTCTCACTTCTGCAGTGGGGTTTGAAGAATGCCACTCCACAGGGAGAGCATTGCTTTGAAACTCTCTCCCAGAGTTGCTGAACCCCTTTGCTCCCCTCTTTGCAGCACTCTAGGGAAGTTGCCCTTGCTGAAGGGAGTGTGGCTGGAAAAAGAAAACAACCTTGTTTACTAGGTTATTTCTTATTGAAAACAAAGGACTGGTGGCTACTCCTTCCCTCAAAACCTGTGCATCCTGCACTTGTTGAAGGGCTGCTGTCTTGTTTGCTGGGAAATGTGGAGCACTTGCAGGCCCCAAGGGAAGAAACCTAACACAGGCTTTCAGCATTGAACAGGGGAGAGCAAAAATGGAGTTTGTGAAGCAATTGAAGGTCTCTTTGATAAGCTACAAGTAAGGGATGAAGAAGAAAGAAGTTGATATTTGAAATGTATAAAGGACTACAATCAGCTGACAGAAGATTTAGGTCCAAGTGTCTTATTAATGCTTGAAGTGGAGTAGGTTCATGAAAACATTTCATTATTAAAAGCTACATTTTAAAATCCTGTTTCTTTGTAAATTTAGATATACAGCTAATCAAATGTGGCACTTCTTTTACTGTACCAAAAATCCAACAAGATGATACACACCACTTTTCAGTTTAAAGAAAACCAACCCCATCCTGTAGTGGTAGAGCTGAGGCACAAAGAATGGAAGTTTAGCTTGTGGTAGTGGCATTGCTTTTGAGGTTCATTTTCTCTGCAAGCCTTGGAAAAGTGTTGTTTGGTTTTATGAACTCTTTGGTGTTACTTCCACGAAATCTCATGCAAAGTTTTAATGGAGCATTTGGTGAATGCTTATAATGTTTTGAATACTTTTGCTCAATCCCTGATTAGGCAAAACAAGGGATTTTTAGCTGTTAATTTCTTGTACAATCGATGTTCTTTATGTAACTTTCTTCATTTTAATGTGAAATCTGACAAATGCAGTAGACCTGTAATCAAGGAGATGGACATACGTCTGCTTTGAGATGCATTTTGTACAGGTAATAACTCAAAGTTTGTGCATAATAATGAATCCCATGTTTGAAAAGAGTAACCATAAGTTAGAGATCTGAGTTCCAAACTGAAGCTGCCTTGGAATTTGCTATCGATGCTCTTGTAAATCTTAAAGGTATATCCTGAGAGCATCTTAATTTTCATAGCCACAGTATGAGCAAGTAGAAAGTCTTTGCTAAAACTGCATAACTAATAGGATCCACTTATTTTTTTTGTTAATGGTGTTACCTCTTGAGTGCAGAGTTCAGCAGTGCCACAGAGGGGGTGGTGGTGAGCTGATGTGTCAGCTATTGTAGCACAGATGTCAGCAGCATCTTGTGATGGAAATGGATAACTGTTTAATCTGCCAACATGTCCCCACACTCATCTCCCTCCTGTAGTTTTCAAATGATGCAAGTTTCGAAAAGGAGAGCAGAATCACCCATTTAAGGAAGTCAATAAGGCACAGCAGTTGCTGTGTGCTAATAAAACACATTGAGTGTCTGATACTAAAAGCCTCTCTGGGTAAACAAGCCACATTTACAGTAATTAAAGGATACCTTTCCATGGTTTATTTATAATGAGTCAATAAAGTGTGTATTGCATGGAGAATACTTTGAAGCCTTTCCACGAAGCTGAGGTGACAAAACCCCATCAGCAACCTGTAAATGAAGTGTTCACTACAGATGCAGCTCCTTAATGGAGCACAGACATGCTTCAAGTCCTGGAGCAGTTCTGTGTTATTCCTGTGAGCCTTGAGAGCCTTAGGAGGAAGGGCACACGTGCATACTTCCCCTTTTCTCTCTCTATGGCAGTAGCAACTCTGAAATTGGTTAGCATTGCATGAGTTGGGCAAGAAAACCTGTGGCAACACTGAGGGTGTTGGGATGAAGGAAGGAAAAGTAGGTTGGCAGGTCAGAGGCTGGTTTTGCAGAAAGGCTGCACTATGTCATAGTATGTATAATAAATGATCTCTTACTCCATCTCCATCCCTCCTGAATGATCTTTCTCTGCAGTGAACACTAATGACTGATTCCAGCTCTCCTCTGTAGATGGCCATAACTGAGCATCCTCCAGCTTTAGAGCAGCTCAGAGCCTTGGGCTGTTTCTGTTTGCTTTGCTGTATTACATGTGTGTCCAATTAATCTCCAGAAGGAATAACTACACAGGCAGGGCAAGATGGAGTGAGGAGAACACTGAAGTTCTGTCTCCAAAGTTGCTCTCTGATCACAGGTCTGTCACTGCCTTGTTATATGACTCCAGGCAAGTAATTCCATCTCTCTCTGCCTCTCATTTCTCTCAGGCTCCCCAGCCTGTATCTTTAGCCTCTAAGGTTTCCTGGGCAGCAGTTGCTTAGCATTATGTGCTTGCACAAGGGGAAAACAGCCTAGACTTTGAAAGTGACAGTGATAGAAATACATCATTTTGGTTGCTTTCTCTCTGCTCATCCCTCAAAGGCTTCTTCATCTCCCCTTCTCCCAGGGTGACTTGCTTTACTCCACAGCTGCCTCATGGCCCATGGCAGCTGGGACTGCATCATTTCTAGCTTTTAAACTCACCCTCACATCTTCTTGCTGCCTCCTCTTCTGCTCCAGATAAGCATCCCAGCTTCCCTAGCTTCCCTCACTGAGTGTCACCTTAATGTGGCTGAATGGGCTGACAACTGAGGATTTTGGAGCTGGTCTTCAAAGGTGGGAAGGGTATGGGCTTGGCAAAGGAGGAGGACAGGAGGCTCTCCCTTGCAGTGAGTATCTTTTTGCCTTAGCAAAGGAGCAGCATGGCTCAGGGATAGCAGAAGGAAGACTGAATGAAGGTGCAGCAAAGTGTTCAGGAGAAGGCAAAAGAGGAAGAAAGGAGATGAAATGTTTAAAATGGGGTATTGTGCTGTGAAGAAATGGAGCAAAAATGAGAAAGGAGTCAGGAGGAGGAGACGTAAAAGTGCCTAATGTTCCCCAGAAACACAGTGCAAGTGTGCACTTGTCACTGCACAGAGCGTGGAACGAGCAGGGCTGCAGTACAAATTTCTTTCCATCTTGTTTTCCTTTCATCGTCCCCCCTGATTTGCAGACCACTGAGACAGATTACCTTCAGGGGCATAACACAATCTCGTGCATCCCATTCAAACACTTCTGCCTCTTCACAGGTTATGAGACATGATTTTTCCAATCTTCTATTCCATCATACCAATCATATGGGAAAAACCTTAGGATGCCTTCTGTGCTGTCCTGTCTCCTGTGCAATTACAGCTATCTCAGCGGCTGCTTTGCCTCCTTTATAACCCTAAGGTTTACTACCACACATCTTTCAGGTAAACACCAAGGGCATCTCTGTGTCCCTGTGAAACCTCATCCATAATGTACCTTTAACACTTTGGACACTGAATTAGCCACTGGATGAGATGGCATGTGTATTTCCCACTGGGTCACTGTGTTGTTTAAAAAGGGCATGTTTAAAGCTAGGTTAAAACTCAGCCACCTATTTACACCTATTTGCAGCTACCTGAAAGCAGGAAGTTCCTTCTTACCTGTATGGTAAAATTTTCCTGAAAATCCAAGGTTGAAGGTAAAATTTGCAACCTGAGTGCGCAGTAAACTTTGAGTCTCTAGTAAAGCCTGAAATAAATAAGAAATGAACATGCATTTAGAAAAGTTTATATTGATTTTTGGAAAGCCTCATTTTAAAAGTTGTGTCCAACTGAGGAGATACCCAAAAAAAATCCTATTAAATGCTTCACATTTTATTTTGGGCTTATTCTATTTTTTTCCATAGGACTATTACAGAGAGCTTAATTTGTTCCATCAGTTTGTTGGTCTAGAAATGCAAGTGATAGTACCTAAGTGCTCAAGTAGGTGATGGTTCTGTAGCTTGGCCCAAGACACTCTCCACTGTGATCTGGACTAGGATCTAGCCAATTCAGAGGCAACAACATACTAGATCACTAACCCATCCATGCTCTGGGTTATAACTGTGTTTAAAACCCTAGGTAAAACTAGGAATGCTACTTGCCATCCAGGTTTAGAGGTGTTGGGATTTACTTACCTGCAGAAACAGTTTGGATTGTCTGAATGCCAAACTCAGGCTTCAGTGGGAATGAGCAAAACCTTTGACCTATGGTAGAAGTAGTGTCTGTGTCAGAAGTTAAATCCCTGTCTATTCTCTCCTCCAGGCAAAAGACAAACCCACTTAGAATGAAATGGAAAAAAAAATAGAAGAAATAGATGTAGTCTTGGTGAACAATCCTTTTTTTTTTTTTTACTTGGATGTATTTCTAGCTACTAGAGAACAGATGGTTCAAGCTGGGTGAGCTACTTACATTTCCTATTGTCAGCTCTGCACTGCTCCTAAAGCTGGTCCTTGTGCACAGATACCTGTCTGCATCCAGTCACCAGCCCATGGAATTTGGGCAGGCTACATGTGAGTTGGGCAGTGCATTTATCTCCCCATTGATCTTGCCAGTACTGTATGGGTTATAAACTTGATTTCCACCAATTTTCCATGTCTCCATTATGTGGCTCTTGAGAACTTTCCCTGTTATCTATTAATAACATTCCTATTGATACAATGTTCGTGTTCTTGCAGAGTTCAAAGATAAGATGATCACAGTGGTTTATACACAGAGTCCAGCTTGTGTTGTCCTTCATTTGGAAAGATTACACTTTGTGTGCTCATTACTAATTTCACTTAGCATTGAAGGAAAATAGTTTTACCTTTTTTGCTCAACTCACTGGTCTGAATTGGATAACAACCACTACTTCTACTTGGGGCTATAAACCAACAGTATCTCCAGTGCAGTGTAAATGATGAAACCAAGGTTTAAGTAGCTGAGGTGTGTGATACAAAAGATTGTCATGCAATGTGCATCTGCCTTAATTTTTTAAGTAGAAGCATTTATTGGGTGTGAGGAAGATGTAAAACAAAGTGTTTATCAGCTACACCAGTCATCAAGCAAATTCTTCTCCTTGCTGAAGGAAATAGTCATTTAATGACAGTAAATCTTGTGCTTTAGCATTAAATATTAAGGCAGCAGTATGGTTTCCAGCCTATCTTGCCAGACATTTAGTAAGTTGATTATTTCAATCCTGTGACAATTTCACATGTGGGACTATATTTACATAATATATAACAACTAAGCGTTCACTAAAATGTAAAACCTCAGAGATCAACCCCACTGCTAGCTGAGACACTGAGGAAAATCCCCAGTTGATACAAACTGGCACTAAATTGACACCATTAAAGTCAGAAGCATAGAATCTGAGTCATTATATTTTAGAACATAATTTTCCAAGCTATCTAGAGCATTTTATATATGTTGAGAAAGACTGATGGGCTGAGCAAAATCAATTTAATTTTCCTTTGAGGAAAGAACATCCTGAGAAATTATCATCATTTAACACAGCACAAGGAGGTGCAGGAAACAAACATCATTATATCACCTCAGTTTTTCTCTCTGGTTCTCCTCACACTCACATCTCAATAAGATGACAGAACTGCAGGATGGGCAGAAGCCTTCCAGCCCAGGGAGGTCTCATTAAAAACCCAGAGTGAGGATTAAGATGTAAATCCTGTAACCTGCAGTGTGTCTAGCATTTTTCTCTGGCTAAAGGGCAAATCTGTCACTCAGGCTGGATTTGGCTTGGTCCTAAAGACTTTTTTTTTCCCATTGCTATTTCCATATATGCATATTAATTCTTATCATATGCAGCTAAACTCCATTTTCATGACCTCACCTCTTTTTAATGCTAAGCAGATCTTGTCAGCTAAGCCAGTTCGAACTTAGTTTGTCACTTCTTGTCTGTCTGGGGGAAGGGGAGTAACATCTTCCTCATCATTAACATTAACAGTCTCTGCTTAGGTGTTTCAGATCTCTTTTCCCTATCTTTAATGAAAGGGTGGAGGAGCAGTACATCCTTGGCACCCAGTGGCAGAATTTCTGGGGTTTGCACAGGCTCCACATGAGGCAGAAGGTATTTATTTCACTCTGAAGGGTTCTGCAGGGTAGAGAAGAGCTATGGAATGTGAACAGCTGGGAAGCTGTTCCCTGTCCATGGCCAGGTGCAACACAGCTAGTCCACACTCTGCCTGGGCCTTCTGGCTGTGCCCAGCTCCCCTTGGCTGTCCTCATTCCCAGGGGACTCACTGATCCCTGTCCCATCCCTGTCCCATCCCTGTCCCCACTGCACACCGACATGGGGCTTAAAAGAGCTGCAAGAGGAGGAAAGGTGAAAATCCAATCAGCGTTCCATGTTGAGCTCCTAGGGCTGTGGTAAAGCAAAGCTGGAACTCTGCTGGTGCGTTTTTGGACAGTTAAATGGGTAGTATTTAATAGTTACCATTCTCCAAGGAAAGGGCCATGGAGCACACCTGCACATGGGCAAACAGGCATGTCCCCACACCAGGCTAAGCAATCAGTGAGGTTTCTTAAGGTAATCTAAGCTGTTCTTTCAAATAGAATCCCCTAATTGCCTGGAATCTCTCAAAACTTGCTGGTTTCATTTCATTAATTGATTCTTTGCTTTGTCAATGAGCCTTTTCTCTCTGACATCCACACGATACAGTTGCTTCTTTATATTGCATTTACATTCAGCAGCCTCTTACATTAATCCATATAATTACCTTTTGTAGATTTGAAGTTGCCATGTCTTTATTCTTCATAATTGGTGCATCTATTAGGAAGAAGTGATATTTTCCTGCTATGTCCTTGTTAATTATAACTCTATCCTTCATTTACATAATAAACTTTTTGGGGCAATTTCTGCAGGAACATTTCATGCCTAATAGGAAGCAATTTGATTTCCTTCATTAAGTACATTAAAACTTCATGCCCCAGACATCATTGACTGTAAACATTTGATTCTGCTCAAATTTAATGCACCAAGGCATTTTGCTCTGCCATATTAGGTTTATTTATGTGCTATGTTCTGGATTGTTAGCTGCTAATGAGTCTTCAGCTCTTATTGCTCTAAGGCCTGAACACTAACCTCATTTTAATGAGTTCATTATTTGCTGCCTTCTGAATGGAAGACAACAAATTTTCCTTTTAATTAAAGGTCAAAACACCTCTGGCTAAGGAAAGTGTAGAGGTTATCAACTCCTTAGAGAAGGTAAAAAATGGCTTTTTGTGATTTTGATGCCAAGCAGGGGCTGGCCATTCTGAGGTGGAAGGTGTTTCCCTAGGGAACAAAACTCCAAGTCTAAGCTAAGTGATAACAACACTAAAACGTGGTACACGTCTTCCCAAGACATTGTTAAATAAAAAACAACCCCAAACCTGAAAGTCAGCCAAAGTAATTAAAGAGGCTCTGCTCCTAACCCAAAGGTCTGTGTGGATCAATACTGCTACTAAGGCATGAGCCTTTCTTTGCATGTGCAATGATTTGTAGGGTGAAGAGGACAGATGCCACATTAATTGAGCCAACACAATGGAATCTCATATTTCTTGTGGGGGGGGGAGGGAGGCAAAGGCAATCAATATTGGGGCTATTTGTAGACAGACAGGTGCTACATGCAGCTGTGGGTTTGTGTGTGTGAAGGTGCATGGGCAGGAGATTGGGGATCCCTTTGTTTGGAAAGACAAAATCTTTAGGTAAACCAAAAAAGGATTAATGATGGAAATTAATAGAGATCCTTGTCCTTTGTCTAGCATTTTATGCCTGATCACCACCTTAAATGCAGGGTAACAAACATTGGTTCATGTGCCTCTTACTCAAGAAGCTGCTTACATTGCAGGAATTAGAATCACAGAACTTTAGGGGTTGGAATAGACCTTACATATTATCTAGTCCCAACCCCCTGCCCTGGGCAGGGACACCTCCCCACGAGATCAGGATGCTCAAGGCCTCATCCAACCTGGCTTTGATAGAATCCTAGAATAGCATTAGAGACAGGAAGGACGTTTGGGAAGTAAAGGACCAGTGTCTTTGAGAACAGCTGGTGAAAACATAAAATCTGGGTTTAGAGGAAAATCCTAACAGTTTTTGAAACACAGACATTGTTTAGCTTGAAAACTGAGACTCAAAATGTCCTTGTAACACCTTCAAGCATTATTTCTGCCAAAGGGAACCAGAGTCCTGTCTCAGGGACACTCCCAGGAGCACTGACTGTGCCTGACAACATCAGGAGGAGCCTAGGAGAGACACAAGACTTGCAGGACTCAACATCACCCCAATGTGGAGCAGAAAGCCCTACATTTCATTAGAGCTCCTGAGGCCTTCCAGAGGCAATATGGTGAATGTGGATTTTGGGAATCAGTGAAATCTTGGAGGTTCCTGTCTCTGTGGCAAGGAACTCTGTGGTCATAGTGCCAGAGTGCCAAGCCTAGAGGTCAGTCCACAAGGGAGAGCTGCCCAAGGAAATATCATCCCAAGTTACCATAGGACTACCCCATGTGGAGGGCAGATAAGAAAGGACATCATTCTTCACTGAGTTTGGAAGGAGATCCAGGGAAGGAGGAGAAGTCAGATATTCCTGCTTTCCAGTGTACCTGTAATTTGCTGTCATCTTGAGTTATTTTACTTCCACAGCCTTGTTCTAGGAAGTGCTTCTGGCGTGGGAGGATGTGCCAATGTGTGGCATCCCAGGGGTACATGGCCAAGGTTACACTGCCCCATCACCTTCTGTGGGATATGACTGAGAATCTTGTCAAAAATGGGCTCACTTGCCATTACTCAAAGTCATTATTCATTTGGGAACAGATCCTGGTGCTGGATAGTGATTCCACTGCTGCAGGATTTAGTTCTCTTTCAAGTGTGTGTGCCTAATATATATATATATATACACACACACACACACTGACTGTATACACATTGCTATTTATTTCTATGTACTGTAGAGTGCAAATATGTGTAAATATTTGCACATATCTAAATTTGATGCTACCTCTGCTTTGAGCAGAGGCTTAGATTAGATCAGCTCCAGAGATCCCTTCCAACCAGAATTCTTTCTCATTTCAAGACATTTTTCTCAGGCTTCTATAACACGTTCTTGTTATTAATACCAAGAATTTCTTCTTTTTTTTTTTTTTGTCCCTAACATCTGTCCTTAAAGCTTTTGCAGCTTTATAGCCCTGAGGTTCATTCCCAAGCTGTTCCATGCAGCAATTTGCTGGTGGTCTCTGAAAAGTTGGAGGACTGCAAAGTAGTAGTATTGCCCTTGACTTCTAGCTGAAAAGTTGTAGAGGAAAGAAAAAGCGAAGAATACTTTCAACAGTGTTTGTTTCTACTGCAAGCAGCTGCTGTCAGGATGTGATTCTTTGATTGCCTCTTTGCTCTTGTTCCCTCCCTGAAATCTATGCTAGAGGAAAAATAAACTCGACTATAGATGTGGTCTTGGCAATTTTTAAAGCCAATGGAATTGGAATTCATAGCAATATCACAAAATAGCAATAATCATAGTAATGACTGTAAGGAAGGTGTGAAATGACTGGTCATTGGTTCAGGAAAAAATGAAGTAAACCAAGTGATGTCTAAGCTGATATCACTGACAGGGTCACTGCAAGACCAGGGCTCCAGGTTCCTTAGTTCCAGCTTTCAGTTTGGAGCACAAACTTCTGTCATAAGGGGGACAATCAACACAGCTGTATCTGCACTTGCTAGAACACAACTCAGTGAGGAATTTACAAACCTAGTGAGGCCAAGTTGATGATTTCTGTGTGGTTAGGATTTCAGGCCACTTCACATAACACCATAGTGTAGGAATGAGGAAGAATTCACATTATTGACTTACTGGCTAGAGCCTGAAAGGAGTTTAGGGGTTGAAGTTAGTCAGGTCTTTAAGGTGATTTTGCAATCACTCCCCCTGTACACACTGTGCTGAACTTGACTGAATAGCTGTTAACCAGGACCTGGATCAATGGGTGACCACCAACCCCCACAGATTTGTTTCCTCTTGAGATGATTTTCACCCAGTACTTCATACAAATGCTATCAATCCCAGTGCTGCCTGCAGACCACTGGGCTGTGGCCCTTGCCCTGCCTTCCTCAGAGGTGGGACTGCACTTGGTTGTGTATTTATCTCTGAGAAGTACTGTATAAATAAGGAATAGCAAGCTCTCTGATGGGGCTGAACACAGCCAGCTCTGTCTGCAGACCTAGTCTTTGTTACAGAGCTATTACTTGAGTCTATTCAGCATTTCCCTGGAGTTAGCTGCCTTTGTGTGAGGTCTGAGAGGATATGTGGGTTCATTTGGAGCAAGAAGAAAGTGATGTTTTGTGCTTGTGTGTAAAACACCTATTGCAAGCTGAAAGATGTATTTTTCCTTTATGAGTGGAATACCCAATGTATTAGATCTACTTTTGCTGCTGTTTTGTAACTCTGTCCTGTAGTCAAAAAACTGTCTGGACTCTACTTGCATTTAATTCAGCCCAGAGGACCGAATCTGTCTCAGTTAAGGTTCAGCTAGTTCCAGCTGAATGAGATGAATGAGGTGATATTGCATCAAATTGAATCATGACTAGCTGGTTAATAACATCACTGAGAGCTCAGGAGGTGGCTTTGGGTTAAGTATTCTAAGAGAGATTATAAGAAAACTGTGACACAGATACCCTGGCAGTGAGAGCATCTTGACCAAGCACACACGTGTGGCTGCATATATATACGTATATAAATGTCCATGGCAATTATACTGTCTTTCTTCTGAGAAAAAGGAATTCATGGCCTTTTAGAACACCTAGCAAACACAAAGCTCAGATGAAGAGCAACACAGTGCAACAGGGCAAAAAGCATAACTGAGAAGTAAAGAGCATGAATAAAAAGCAGGTTTATGTTAACCAGGACCACACAGATGAGTTAATGCAATTGCTTCCAATTCTGCAGCCCTGTATGGCTGGGGAAGGTCAAAGGCATCAGGCACAGCTGTGAGCAGCCACAGGACCTGCTGCTGGTTGTGCAGGAGCAGGGAATGGCTGCAGTGGTTACCTGCCAGCAGTGATTGCTGCTCTGTCTCACTGTTACACCCTGAAAAGATTTACAGCCTACCTGGGAAATCACTGAGGGTCTCTGGTATCAGTCACTGCCATTTCCGAAGGATTTTTTAGGAACACTAACCAAATCTGCTGACAAATCCTGGAAGGGGAGAAAAACACTAAGCAGAGAAGGGTAATTCCTTGTGGCATGAGCCCCACTGCTGGCCAAGGTCCCTCCCTGCTGGTTGCAGGGATAGGAGCTGGTGGCACTTTCACAGACCACTGAAGGGCTTTAGAGCTTATTTCTTATCAGTTCTGACTTTTCAAAAGCTTAAGCATTTTCAGCCAAAGAAACCTCTTGAAGAAAGGCTCTTCAGGCAGGGAAATCAGGAGAAGGCAGTCTGACAGCAGGAGATGAAGGAGTTTTGGTGCAGTTCTTGATACAAACAACATGATCAAGTGTGTTTACAGTAATTTGAATGATTCTCCCATCTTCTCCCAGGCCACCTGTCCACACAGGGGAAAACTGTGGTAACTGTTTTGCTCTGTCAATGAGTTTACAAGCCAAGTACAGTGTCCTCACAAGGGCATGGCCCCTTCTTCCTTATCTGTAATGAGACTTCTTCTTGGCCAGTACAACTGCTGCATGGTGGAAAGAAGAGATGCTTCCTCCACCTTGCCCCACAAGGCTGGTGGGGTTTGTCCATCTGCTATCCTGTTGGAGAGCTAGCATGAGAGAGGCAGGAAAGGCAGAGGTAGAACCATCACCGAAGCTCTGATCAATTACCAAAAAAACCACCCTAAAGTAAGTATTGAATGGGACAACCACCTCTAGGAAAGGGACAACACCAAGTTTAAAATAGTAAGTTATTAAAAATTTGATGTTCAGTGATGATGATCCTGTCGCAGCAAGCTGTATTGGTGTCAGTCATCGTGCTGTATAGCACTAACAGGAAAACCCGGACTTGGATTCACAATTCCTCTCAAGTAATGCTTAGGCCATGACCAAAAGAAATCCATGTCTCCCTTTCTTCGGCACAATACAAATGAAGAGTAAAAGGCAAGTTAACACTAACAACTGCATTTTAGTTTAGTTGTATATACTGTCTGTCTTCCTCTTGTTTCTTGGTGGTGTAGAATTGCTTCCTTAAGAAAACCAAACCAACCACAAAGAAAGCCCAAGCTGTTATAGGTGGGTGCTCAGCTGCTATAAATTATTTAAGGGCTGGGCTAATGGAGACTACCTTATTTATCTTCTCTAATTTAGGGATTTGGATCTACTAAGGTTTAATCAGAGTGGTTTTCTGTGCCTTTACTGCCCTTGGAAATCATTTACTTGGATAACTTGTCATAAAGATAAAACTTCCTTAAGGTTCTCATCACAGACATTTATCTCAGAATTCTGAGCCTCTACCAGCAATCTCAAATTTCTACTTTAAATTTACTGCTTGAAAACTAACTGCTGTGTATGCTTTGTGGTAGGGAATTAAGCTTTTTTTTTTCCCTCCCAGCACACATTCAATCATAAAGGAGAGATTGGAACAGGTGATCTGTTCAAAATTCAGGCCTGTCCTTCAGGTTTCAGGTGGGTGTGCTGGTGTGATGATGGATGTATCCAATGGCTTCCAGAGAGCACCTCTCTATGCTTAAATCAGAGCTCCTAAAGCTTTTGGATGGGGAGTGGGACAAGGAAATCACAGCAGGTACTGTTTTCTCTGTTCCTGCTGTCAGTAAAAAATGGGAATATCCAGAATATCCAAATGTAGGACAGAGCAGAAACAGGTCTCTCCTTGGATATTTGGTTTGTCTCTGGACAGATACTGTTAAACTCATATGCTCAATGGGCAGACTTTTCCAACTTTCCCCCCCTTCTTTCTTATCAATCATTGCTATTTTTCCTTATAACCTCTTCTAAAGTATGTAATGGGAACATCAAATCCTTCACTCAAATTGTTTCTAGCAGCTTTCCCCTCACTTCTAGTACCTATGCACCAGCTGTGTCTGTGGTTTGTTCTATTTTCCCTTATGCAAGTGTGTCCATTGTTCACCCTCTCCATTAAAATCAGAAGCCAGGGAAGTCTGCAGAACTGTTTTCATCAGTTATTCCAACAATTGGAGTCTGCAAAATCTTGATGACTAAGGATGTGCTTTAAAAACCACTAGGATTAAGTGTTGCTGTTTAATATTTCTGAGATGTTTGATACTTGTCTAGCAGAGCTTAACTTTTTTGACCCTCCTTCCTTCTTTGTGCTGCTGTCTTGCATTATCCAGGGAGCTCACTTCAGTGTTTTGCTCGTGTTTAACTGGAATTGGAAGTTTCTGTAGAATGAAAAGTGTATTGCAAGGCAAATGTTCTTCCTTTACACCACACACCTCTTTTACCAGAGGTCACACTGCTTCTGCCACTCCTATGTCCTTCAGGTTTAGATTAGAGGCAGCCGAAGCCTGTTTTGTCCTCCAGGATGGGTTCTAAATCTTTCCATCCCAGAAAATCCTCTTGCTTGCCACTGTTTTATTATCCTTCCCAGCTTGAAGACAGCACAGTAAGTTGTCCAGAAAAAGAAGCTGGAAGATCCAAAGCAAAATGGCCATGCCCATATTAAAGTTCTACTTGATTATCTTGAATAGGAACATCAAAGACATCCAGCCAGGTCACCAGCTGAAGCTGACACATTTGTAATCAGCCATTTCAGAACTTCCAGTAGGTTACTTTGTCATAAAACTAAGTAATTTTAGGTAAAATTGATAAAAAAGCTCTATAACAGTCAAAGGAAATGTTTCAGGTTAAAAGTATCAGCAAACCTTTCAAAAAAGTGGTGAAATCACATTACTCTGGATGACAGACATGGAAAAAACTCAAACCTTCACCCTTGAGAAATTCAATTGGTATGGTGTGATTGTGGAAAATTATGGTGAAATCTTTCAGTGACTTCCTAGGATGGAGACTTCTGATAACAGGGAGCCCTTCTGCCTGGCACCACGATCCAGGGAACATCCAGGGGCAGCAGCTAAGCCCAGGCTGGTTGTTACAGATGCAGCTGGATGCCCAGATTGCTGGGTGAGTTTCTATGCCCTGCGCTATTCAGGATGTCACACCAAATTGTCCCAGTGTTCTGTTCTGTCTTTCCCAGCTTAACCTCCTGTAAAGGCTTACAGCAAGTAAGTCCGTCCCAAGCTTCCTGAGCACGGAAGAGGATCACCTGGCTCTGGAAAAGACCATGAACAAAGACAGAAGCTGCTCCCTCACCCCATCAGTGAGAGGTCAGGCAGGGAAATTCAGCCACAAAAGAGTTTTGGGGTGAATTCCCTACCATGTGATGGAGCTCATCCCTTTCTAGATGCTGCTAAATCATTCTTGACAGGGATGGCTTATCCTTAGGGCTTCTAAACTGCTTCTGACAAACAGCCTCTTTTGGTGCTGGGCTGTGTTGGATTTCCCCAGGCATTGTTCACCCGTGGTATTCCCTGCTGGAAAGGTATGTGCTCTCCTCGAGCTCCTCATCCCTGATTTTCTAACTCACACAGGATGAATGCTGAGCTATGCTTGAGTACACAGGGCGAATTATCGGGAAGGGAAAGTGAGCACCTCTAACAAATGTCTTGTACAACAAGTTTTCTTGGCTACTTGAAAGAGAATGGGAACAGCATTTGGAACTTTCTCATTCCTTTACCCAACTAATGTGTGAGAACATGTTCCTGTGGTGTCTTGAGGCTTCCACAGGGAAGAGTTCTCCGTGAAAGGTTCAGCCTAGACCCCAGAAGAAGGGTATGTCTTTCAAGAGAAATGACACCTGATGACAATAATAATACAGTGAGATATCTGATGTTTGCAATCCTTTCTTAAGTCTCACAGCAGTTGAAATTTGGGGGTTTTCTCTGTTCTCATGCACATGAGCACACTGGCTCTTTGTGGTGAGAGGTTTCCAGCACTTAGGAGCAGGGAAGAGAGCTAAATACTTGCATAGCATTATCGAGAGCTAAAACATTAAATACTTGCATAGCATTATCTCAGAAAACAAAAGAAGCACAGACAGGTTGGGGGGAGATGTTTGTTTAAGGTTTTGTTTAAGAAAGATTCCTATTTCAAAGCCATTCACATGCGTTTTGCTGGCAGGGGGAAAGTGGCATTACTGAGTGTGCTGGTTTGAGCTGAAGTAGAGTTAACTTTCTTCACAGAGGCTAGTATGGGACTATGTTTGGGTTTTGTGCAGAACACAGAGTTGATAATGCAGAGGTGTTTTTGCTATTGCTGAGCAGAGCTTACACAGAGTCAAGGCCTTTACTGCGATCCGTACTGCCACACTGGCAAGGAAGTTGGGGCTGCATGGGAGACCGGGAGGAGACACAGCTGGGACAGGTGACCCAAACTGACCAAAGGGATATTCCATACCATATGACATCATGCTCAGTATATAAGGTGGGAGGAAGAAGGAGGAAGGGGGGACATCTGGAGTGATGGTGTTTGTCTTCCCAAGGAACCGTTACGTGTGATGGGCCCTGCTCCCCTGGAGATGGCTAAACACCTCCTATCTGTGGGAAGCAGTGAATTAATTCCTTGTTTTGCTTTGCTTGTGTGTGCAGCTTTTGCTTTCTCTATTAAACTGTCTTTATCTCAACCCGTGAGTTTTTGTAGCTTTTACCCTTCTGATTCGCTCCCCCATCCCGTTGGTGGAGGAGGGACTGAGAGGCTGCGTGGGGCTTGGCTGCTGCTGGGGTTAAACCACGACACTGAGCCAGTTAACTCTAAAATCCCGTTGCTTTATCATTAGAAGCAGTACTTTTCTCTCTAAATATTCCCATTGAAAACTGCAACCACTTGCAGTGCAAAGTATGAATCCATGTAACACTGGATCGTTATACCAGGAAAACTATGTTCAGCAAACTACCAGCCTTTTAATTACAGTTGTTCCACTAAATTCACACTCATTTCTGAAGTGAGAATTTGTGACTGTCCCAGATGAAGGGTAATGCTATAATTTTATTTTATACAGGAATAACTGTTTAAAAGTCATAAATACTGGACTGCTGAGATAGAAAGACTTGGGAGTGACAGTGGACGAGAAGCTCAGCATGAGCTGCAGTGTGAGCTCAGCCCAGAAAGCCAATGGAATCCTGGGCTGCATCCAAATGAGTGTGGGCAGCAGGTCTAAAGAGGTGATTCTTCCCCACTACTCTGCTCTCATGAGACCCCACCTGGAATACTGCACACAGTTCTGGTGTCCTCAACATAAGAAGGACATGGAACTGTTGGAGCAAGTCCAGAGGAGGCCACGAGGTTGATAAGAGGACTGGAGCATCTCCCCTCTGAGGACAGGCTGAGGGAGTTGGGGCTGTTCAGCCTGGAGAAGAGAAGACTGTGTGGAGACCTCATAGCAACTTTTCAATATCTGAACGGCCTACAAGGAGCCAGAGAGGGACTCTTGGTTAGGAACTGCAGTGATAGGGCAAGGGGTAATGGGTTCAAACTGAAGGAGGGAAAGTTTTAGGTTAGATATTAGAAAAATATTTTCCCTGTGAGGGTGGTGAGGCACTGGCACAGGTTGCCCAGGGATGTGGTGGCTGCCCCAACCCTGGCAGTGTTCATTCCAGGCTGGATGAGCCTTGAGCAACCTGATCTAGTGAGGAGGTGACCCTGCCCAGGGCAGGGGATTGGGACTAGATGATCTGTGAAGTCCATTCCAACGCCTGAATTCTATGATTCTGTGACTTCACTTGGCTAATGCTCTGCTATCTCAGATAGCCAAACAAGATTGTTTGACAAGGTGTACATTCAAATCCTGGGAATTATTTGGCACTCCAAGATGAGAAAGAGCTAAAAGACAGGTGGTATTTTTCCACTGTGGAAAATCTTCCTTGTTCCTTCCTCAAGCTTTTCCAAGGGCTCTGCATTCCCCTTCTTTGCTCCAAAGCACCCACCTTCCAATATTTACAGCAGGGATGGGGAGCTTTTATTTCCTGGTAATGTACTAGCAGCATGTTCCCAGTTACAAGAGAAATAATAGTGAAAGCATATGGGAAAGTGAATTCCCTTTCCTAATAACAAATACAGTGGAATTACACTATATAATACCAGAGACATGTTTGTTTATGATGCACATAAATCTTGGGATATGTTACTAGGAAGACACATGCAGAGCTTTTTTATTAGAGGATTCTGTAGCTGAATTTATTTTGTTTTAAACTAATGCATTATTATTATTAGTAGTACTACTATTATTATTACTGTTATTACTATTAATGATGCAGAGTATAGCCTCAACAGTTCACACTCACACCTGGGAATCCATCAAAGGTTTCCTAAATGAACACCATTATAGAGTATTTAGTCTCTATTAATTATAGATTCGTATAGATTAATGCTTGTTTATCCATGTCTGTTCAATTAATTCCCAAATAGTTGTGCTAATTTGTTGAAAAACCTACAGTAAATATTATTACATGGGAGTTTTTTAGGCTTTATAGCCCTTAGGGATTAAATGGGACTGGAAAATACAGAGAGCATGGCCCTGATCCAGCTTTGATCCTCCTCCCTTGAGCCTCTCTCCCATGTTCTACTCTCTCCAGGCTGCTTTTCCCCAGGGATAACTTGCTGCCTGTGGCACCTCACAGCTCTTTTTTCAGCTAAGGTTCCTGCCTTGCTTTCCTCCTTGTACATTCCCAGGTGGAGGCAGCAGGTCTTGGCAATAACTGTGTTATCTGTGCCCATGGCTGCAGAAAGAGGGAAGTATCCAGGAACCCCAGAGGTGCCCAACTGTGGCCTCCTCCCTCTGCCAAGCTCTGAGATCACAGTCAGAGCTGCTCTTGCAGGGTATTTTTGAGGCCATACCCTCTTGCTATTGAAATCAATACCAAACCATCTCTTAACTCCAAGGATCCTGATGCTGGCTTTGCATCTCCACCCCTAATGAGCAGGCTAATGCACAGACCTCCAGGCTTTGGAGGAGTTCAAAAACCATGGGAATGGAAAATTATACTGTGATTTACCCAGCTAAAACAATTGGATCTCAACCAAGAAAGCACTTGTGCTTTCAAGAATCACTGACAGCTTTAAGAGCCAATATTTCAGGAGGGCTGGGGAAGGCAAGCAAATACAGGCTGCTGTCAAAAATGTGAGTTCCAGCTTTCTTTATACTGCCTGTACTTGAAGGTCTGACGTTCTGGGGGGAAAAACATAGAGGTCCTTGAAGCCCATGGCTTTAATTCAATCTGATTCAATCGAGGCAGTTGAAGTATATTATTTAGACAACTTTTAGAAATTGCCTCAGTGTTGATATTTGGGATTTAATGTGCAATGTAAAAGCTCCATTAATAATTCTGCCTTTTAGAGAAAGTGAAGAGACAGTAAAAACCTGAAATATCCATTTCCTGGGATAGCCTTGTATTAAAGAAATCTCTCAGCAGAGTGTGAATTATTTGCATTTTTTTAATTTCTGGAAGATCAGCAATTTCAAAGCTTCATTTAAAGATGATCTTTAGAATTTATTTTCTTTTAATATCATATAAAGTGCCTCTTTTCCTCCAGCTTGCTAGAGCTGAGGAGCTGGCAGGATATAACTTCGTTTGAATCATGTTCTGGTGAGACATTCTGCATTTATTAAATCAACATTTTGCCACGGGAAGCTGTTTCATTGGAGCAGCCCAAGTTGATGAAGTAACAAGAGTATCAACTTCATTTTCTTCTGCCTTGCCAATTTGGATGGATTTTTCACCAATGTAGTCCAGGAATAAATGGCTAAACAAGTTGGAAGGAAGGAAAACTAAAATCCTAATCTCTAATTCTCTGAATTTTTCCATACTTTGGTCAGAAAGTATTGGGAAGGTGATACTGAACCAGATTGGATAAAAGCTTGAGCAACTTGGTCTAGTGGGGAGGTGTCCCTGCCCAGGGCAGGGGGTTGGGACTAGATGATCTCCAAGGTCCATTCCAACCCCTGAAATTGTATGATTCTGATTTTATTATATTTAATTGTGATTCTTTTTAAAAATAAAAAACCCATAATGGCACTGAAATGAGTTCACCAGTTAAAAGAATTAAAACTCTGAGATAAAGGATTGAGCCTTTTCCAATCAGAAGTATTAAAAATAGCAGGAGAGTCATGTGCTGAAGTAGCTGAGCGTGTCTCACACCACAGATCCCATGGCTGGTTGGGTGCTGTCTGGGTGAAAATGTGACCAGCTGGAAGAATGAAGAGAGAACAAAAACATAGCAAAGATTAAGGTTTATAAATACTTAGAAGAATTGTCATGGCTTGGGAAAAGCTATTTAGAATTTGTGCTGCTGAAGGGGAAAAAATAAATAATCCATGGGTTTATTTCTCAAAGAAGACAAATTCTGGACTCAGGTGGCCAAGAAGGCCAATGGCATCCTGGCCTGGATCAGGAACAGCGTGGGCAGCAGGACCAGGGAGGTGATTCTGCCCCTGCACTCGGTGCTGATGAGGCCACACCTTGAATCCTGTGCTCAGTTCTGGGCCCCTCAGCTCAGGAGGGACATTGAGGTGCTGGAACAGGTCCAGAGAAGAGCAACGAGGCTGGGGAAGGGACTGGAGCACAAGTGCCATGAGGAGAGGCTGAGGGAG